>NC_037329.1:10097849-10403787 GCF_002263795.3 Bos taurus | reverse complement strand
GTTGGGAAAATTTTGTTCATGTACTATATTTCAATTACATTAGCAAGTAAGCCATTTATTTGATTATAAATTCTTAGTAACAATTAATAACAATTTTCTGCTCTGGTTCAAAGCCTAAATAACAAGAATGCTACTATAGATAGTTTAAAAGTTTTTGAGGAAATTATTCATATGTATTATTCAAATATACATTTAATTCTTTACTTCAAAGACTTTTGCAATCAAAACATTAAAAAAAATTTTTTTTGTATCAGCCAATAGTAAAAAGTTTCAACTCTTCATCCTCAAAGACCATTGTATGTACTGTATCCCCCACAGATAGAATATGAGGGTGAGGTAACCAAGGGGTAAAAATAGCCTTGCTTATCATACAAGAATATTTACTTGGGGAATTTGTGGTTTCTTTTTTTTTTATTTTATTTTATTTTTAAACTTTACAATATTGTATTGGTTTTGCCAAATATCGAAATGAATCCGCCACAGGTATACATGTGTTCCCCATCCTGAACCCTCCTCCCTCCTCCCTCCCCATAGCATCCCTCTGGGTCATCCCAGTGCGCCAGCCCCAAGCATCCAGTATCATGCATCAAACCTGGACTGGCGACTCGTTTCATACATGATAATATACATGTTTCAATGCCATTCTCCCAAATCTTCCCACCCTCTCCCTCTCCACAGAGTCCATAAGACTGTTCTATACATCAGTGTCTCTTTTGCTGTCTCGTATACAGGGTTATCGTTACCATCTTTCTAAATTCCATATATATGTGTTAGTATACTGTATTGGTGTTTTTCTTTCTGGCTTACTTCACTCTGTATAATAGGCTCCGGTTTCATCCATCTTATTAGAACTGATTCAAATGAATTCTTTTTAATGGCTGAGTAATACTCCATTGTGTATATGTACCATAGCTTTCTTATCCATTGATCTGCTGATGGACATCTAGGTTGCTTCCATGTCCTGGCTATTATAAACAGTGCTTCGATGAACATTGGGGTACACGTGTCTCTTTCCCTTCTGGTTTCCTCAGTGTGTATGCCCAGCAGTGGGATTGCTGGATCATAAGGCAATTCTATTTCCAGATTTTTAAGGAATCTCCACACTGTTCTCCAATAAAAGCAAAAATAAACAAATGGGACCTAATTAAACTTAAAAGCTTCTGCACAACAAAGGAAACTATTAGCAAGGTGAAAAGACAGCCTTCAAAATGGGAGAAAATAATAGCAAATGAAGCAACTGACAAACAACTAATCTCAAAAATATACAAGCAACTCCTGCAGCTCAACTCCAGAAAAATAAATGACCCAATCAAAAAATGGGCCAAAGAACTAAACAGACATTTCTCCAAAGAAGACATACAGATGGCTAACAAACACATGAAAAGATGCTCAACATCACTCATTATCAGAGAAATGCACATCAAAACCACTATGAGGTACCATTTCACGCCAGTCAGAATGGCTGTGATCCAAAAGTCTACAAGCAATAAATGCTGGAGAGGGTGTGGAGAAAAGGGAACCCTCTTACACTGTTGGTGGGAATGTGGTTTCCTTTTTTGATGATGTTGTCCTAGAGATTCCAGTTCTCAGAAGGATCGTTTATACCATTAAGTGATGGTTGCTATAGGTTTCTTCAAGGTCCTAGTGCCAAGAGAAAGCATAGGAAGGAATCACAACACTGGCAATTCACCTTGAGTATCAAGAGGAATATCTGGAGAAGGAAATGACAACCCATTCCATTATTCTTGCCTGGAGAATTCCATAGACAGAGGAGCCTGGCAGGCTACAATCCATGGGGTCACAAAGAGTCAGATGCTACTTGAGTGACTAACACTTAACACACATGCACACATCCCCACACACACATCAGGAGGAGATGGGAATGCTACTATGCATTGGAGGCAGAAAAGAAAACATTTGTCTCCCTGGGATCCATGCAGGTATTTCCTAATACTCCTACTCTGCCTATGTGTAGCAGCAAATAGATGAGTGCAGTAGCCTGGTAACCTGAAGAGGCCATGATAAACCAGTCCCTCGGGTGTGAAGGTCTGAAAAAAAAGTGAAAGTCACTCAGTCGTGATCGACTGTATACAGTCCATTGTTTTCTCCAGACCAGAATATTGGAGTAGGTAGCTATATCCTTCTCCAGGGGATCTTCTCAACTCAGGGATCAAACCCAGGTCTCCCACATTGCAGGAGAATTCTTTACCATTGGAGCCACCAGGGGAGACCAAGAATACTGGAGTAGGTAGCCTATCCCTTCTCCAGGGGATCTTCCTGACCCAGGAATCAAACCAGGATCTCCTTCATTGCAGGCAGATTCTTTACCAGGTGTGATGGTCTGGGGTAAGCTATATATATATATATACATATATACATATATATATATATATATATATATATATATCTTACTCAGAATAGAGGCTGTTCTAGCTTACAGGGAATTTAGAATGAGTCAAAGATGAGGGAGAGAAAGGGTATCAGTTGTATCCTCAAGACCAGTTGCAATTGTTGGGATTTGAGTCCTTCCTACTCACCTGGTTTTTGTAGTGTCCGAGAGAAGATATTTCTATAGAGATACCTAGAGAAGGTATTTATAGATGAACTAAACTTACTACAGGAAGCAAGTGGGTGTGAGTGGCACAAAATAAGCCACTCTGGATGCTGTGGTGCCCACAAGAATTGCCCTCCAGGCACGAGGCATCTTCCCTCTGCTGACATCTCACATCTAATTTGCTCTCCAGGAATTTTCCTTAAACACAGACAGCTTCCTCTGTTTTCTTTTTTCTTTCTGTTGTCAAATGCTGGTTCCTTAAGGGTAATGAGATCTGGTATCCTCCCACTGGTCCAAGACAACTCTGGAAATTGTCCAGCTCCAGAGTTCTCCATATAATTGGCTTCCATATAGCTTTCATTTATTATTATTATTATTATTATTATTATTATTGCATTAGAGCTTAACATACTTTTTTCCCAAGTCTGCCTCTTTTGAAAATCTCCTAAGAAACCTCCTGCATAAAAATTTCTGCCTCAGAATCTTAGATTGGAATAATTCAGTCTAAAGCAATAGGAAAATTGCATGAATAGGATGAATATTTTTGAGTGTGTTGTTAAAATATGTCAAGCAATAATGACTGGGAAGATTACAAAAATACTAAATAACAATAGGCTTTTTAGAAACAAATAAGGATATATCTTTAAGCATAGCAAAAAATGAAAGGTACAAAAATATTAAAAATGTTCACTCTAATAAAGATATTTCTGTTATTCAATAGACAACATTTAGTCTGACTAATGGATTAATTAAATTTTAATAGCTCTATTTTGTGACTCATAATGAAAAATATGGTTCTAACAAGGATTATCAGTGGCTACCAACATTACAGAAAGACACAGCCAGAGGTACATGCTTCCTGATTGATGTGTACAACACCATATTGAAAGTGTTTTACTAAAATAAAAATATATAAGCCTGATCTAGCCATTAACTACAACGCCTATAAGAATACATTAAATGACACTAGAGTGTCATTTTAAATGATTCACAAAGTTCAAACAATAGGAAATATGAAACAAACAAAACTGGTTAATAAATAAATTGAGAAAGGGAGGCAGGAGAAAGAGAGTGATATGTGCACAATCATGGGAATTTGAACACAGATGATATTAAAGAATTATTATTGTTAACTACATTTTACATAATAATTAGGTCAAATTAAGTTTGTGAAGTTTTTAGAAACATGGGTTAACATTTTGATGAAAGAAGATTGGCCATGTAGTATTATTAAAGCTGGATGAAAGGCAGATAGAGGTTCATTCCACTAGTCTCTCTACTTCATTATATATTTTAATTTTTCCATGTTTAAAAGTGAAAAAGAATTAACCCACAAAAAAGTGAAAGCTACTCACGTGAAAAAAATACCTGCCATTCTCTAACTGATATGATATGCAATGATTAGATATTTCATTTATCATATTATTGTTATTTGGCTCCTTTCTTCAAGTATAGCTTCTAATTGCCTATCATTTATATGGAATAAAATTGATTTCTGAATTTTAATATTATGCCCAACATTTTTCTAAATTATCTTATTCTCTTACTGCAAATAAACATAATTTTTATACTCATGACATAATAGAAGCATAACTATTTTTTTGCATTAAGTATAATTGTGATTTTTGAGTGGGGCCATTTCTATTTTATGATAGTAAATAAGTGTCTGTCTAGCCCAACTTTATTAAGTGTAGGCAAATATATTGGCACTATGGAGATAATATATGATTTCTTAATATTGTTTCATCTTTCCATTACTTTATAAACTTGACTTGTTCAAATTTATTATTCTTTCATTTGCTGCCTTCCCCCCTCCACGCATTTTTGTAGCAACATTCAAAAAAACTGTCTTGGTTTCTGCTTTCTAATTCATTGCTGTCTTTCATAGACCTTGGTATTCTTCCAAAGGATTTGGAATTTAGATGGAATTCTTTTTGATATTCTTCCTTTCGTGTTGTTGTTTGGTTTTGAATAATTCTTTAAAAAGGTTTTGAGCTGGAGTTATTTCAGAAAGAGCTTTTCTCTTTTCTCATTTTTTAATATGCAAAATATTCTGTTTGGATTTTGTATATTTTTGCCAGGTATGTTTTGCAATTACCTAAAAATTCACTCATTCCAACCAGGTTTTCAAATTAACTTGCATAATTCTGATTGAAGTGAGCTTGTTATTTATTAAAATAAGCATTTAAAGCTACAAAGTTTCACTAAAAACATTACTTAACTATTTCTCATGTATTTGAATATTGAACACTACGGTTTTTATTTGCTCTGTCTTTTGAAATAACAACTTTGATTTTTTGTGTGGCCCAAAAGTTTTTAGAGTTATCTTAGGTCTTTTTCAAACATACATTTTGTTTCAGGTTAGCAGAAATTTTTTTCTAGACATAGTCTATAGGAACAAAAAAGAAGTGAGACTTCATAGAGGATTTGACATGTCTGCTGGGACCATAATGATATGTAGACATTTTCCAATGAGAGAAAGGATCTCCCAAGACAAAAATAAATAAATAAAAAGAATAAAACCTCGGTACTTGAAAGAGTCATTTATAAATCTATAGCATTGCGTCATATGTACCGTGAGGAGCATTCTATGTATTATGCTGTAGAGTAAAGCAAAAAGAGATAGATAATAGATGGCTGTACATATCATGCAACTTATACTTTATTCTAAAGAACTGAAATATTTAGTCATGGAAGCAACTACATCAAATTTAAACATTATAATCAGAACAAAGCACTTATGAGAAGGATGGAATGGAGAAACAAAAACTGTAGATTAGAAATTTCAACATTATTAAAGCAAGAAGCAAAAAGAATCTAAAATAAGATGGTAGTAATGGCAATAATATATTTACCAATTTTCCTGGACTTGGTCTCTGCTAAAATATGAATATTTGGGTCCACTCCCCAAATTCATACATTGAAGCCCTAACCTAGTGTATCTATATTTGAAGAGGAGGCCTCTAAGGAAATAAATGAGGTCATTAGGATGGGACCGTGATCTGATAGGATTAGTGTCCCTACAAGAAGAGATACCAGAGAGCTCACTTGCTCTCCACAAACACACAAAGAGGTCAGGTGAACATAAGGTGAGACAGCAGCCGCCTACAAGCTAGGACAGGAGGTCTAAGAATGAAGCATACCTGGCTGGCACCTTAACCTTGGACTTCCCACCCTACAGAACTGTGAAGAATGAATTTCTGTTGTTTAAGCCGCCTAGGATGTGGTATGTTGTTATGGAAAGCCAAGCAGACTTACAGCCTCACTTATTGAATTTTGGGATGTGAGAGGAAGAGAAAGCAAAAGAGGAATTTTGAGAGTGTCAATGGCCTTGGTAGGGAGGCCAGAAGTCTCCAGGCAGCAGGAAGAAATAAAACTGCAAGTGGCAGACTTTTTTTTTTGCTTTTCTTTTAAAATTCTGTGTTGTCATGACGACACTTGGTTCCACCTGAATTGAACTTTGTCTCAAACCTTGAGCTAACCAATGCGCTTTTCCCATGGAAATGTCTTCTTTAAACTATGTTAATGAACTATGTAGTTGCTTGGAAATCTACCTTTCTTCAAGATTCGTGACCATTGCTTTGTGGCCCAGGATGACTCACTTTGTGCCGATGCTATCTCAGAGTGTATGTTGTGGGTGAGGGGTCTGGTGCAACCCTCTCAGTTTTGAGGCATTTCCTTTCTCTAATTAGCAGCTCGCTAATAGGTATATAACTCCTCGATAAAAACTAGCAAGGGGGCACTCTTTCTATCCCCTTCTGATGTTTATGTCAGAAGCTTTCTCTACATCTTTTATACTTTCATAAAACTTTATTACACAAAAAGCCCTGAGCAATCAAGCCTCATCACTGGCCCTGGATTGAATTCCTCTCCTCTGGAGGTCATGAATCCTGCATCATTCACAGCTTGTAGCAGCAACATTTCACTTTCTTGATAGAATGATTGAATAACAAATGCATTAAAGAAATTTAAAAAAACATCCCGGTATAGGATAAATAAATACTAAGACTGTAATGTACAACACGATAAATACAATTAACACTTCTGAGTGTTATATATGAAAGTTTTTAAGGGAATAAATTCAAAGAGCTTTCATCAGAAGAAAAAAATTTTTAATATTTTAATTTTGTATCTATATGAAATGATGTATGTAAATCAAATCATTATGCTGTAAACCTTAAACTTACACAGTGCTGTATATCAATTATATCCCAGTATAACTAGTTTTTTTGGTTTGATTTGATTTATATACCTCATGATGTGGTTACCACAATAAGTCTGTTTAACATTCATCATCTCATACAGACACAAAATTAAAGAAATTATTTATGCAATATACTAAATAATAAATAATTATTTATATAATTTACTAAATATTTATATAATTTTCATATTTATATAGTTTGATTAAAATAGTAACAGGATGCATATCACTAATTTTCAAATTCAAGTTTTAAAATCTACAATTGTTTTAAAATACTTCACTTTATCTCTGAGATCTGAGATCTTATTTAGTTGATAATGCCTTCATGAATTATCTAAACATCATGAGCCTAAACAACTTCATATTCTAATGCCTCTACTGTAGCTGCTATTGCTTTGTACATGAAAGGAGCAAAGAGAATGAATTCTTGAACCATTCACTCATTTCCTGCATGTGTGTGTGTGCGTGTGTGTTTGTGCTCAGTTGTTCAGTCCTGTCCAACTCCTTGCAACCCCATGGACTATAGCCCACCAGGGTTGCCTGTCCAAAGAATTTTCTGGGCACGAATACTGGAGTGGGTTGCCATTTCCTACTCCACAGAATCTTTCCAACCCAGGGATCAAACCTGCAGCTCTTACATCTCCTGCATGAGCAAGTGGATTCTCTACCACTGTGCCATCTAGATATTTTCACCAAATAAATAATAGAAAATAAGATATAATCATAAGTCAAATCTATTTTCACAGGTATTACAATATGTATACCATATGAAATTATATTAATTTAATAGAATGAGTTACTCAATTATAGGGAAAGATGGTCAGTTTCCATAACCACTATGATAGAGTCTTTCATAGATATGTTGGAAAAGACCTTCATAATCCTCACATTCACTTTCAACACACAGTTCCAATAGGCAATGCCTGTCTACCCTGTCTACCTAACTAAGAAACTAACTAATGTGATGCCAACTAATGGATGATGTGAAGACCCTTGCAGGCATGTATACACACACACATACACACGTGCACACGCACACACAAACACACCCATCCCTCCAAGTTAAGAGTTTGCCAATAGAGACTTATGTTTTCGATTGTTAAAGAGAGGCTGAAAAGATATCACATACTTTCAGTCTCATCAGTTACTAGCTTAAATCTAACAGAAATGATACCTGAAATTGGAATCTTGGGAATGAGACTATATTGGAAGATAATTTGGAATACACCAAAAACAGAGTTTTCTGATCTATAAATGTTGCTTTTCACTAGTTCTTTAGGCATTATACATTTTATTTGTCAGTCTCTATACCTGGGAAAACATTTGTACGATAGGTAACACTGTTGTAGTGTCAGTATAAAGTAGTTACTGTGGTGTTTCTTAAATTGCACAGTTTTGACAATAGGAAGTCAGTGTGTGCACTCAGCAAAATGAGGAACAGATGATGACAGTGTTAAATCAATCATTTCTTAAGCCTCCAGGCATTGGTACCCACTGGTACTGAGAATGACTATTGCCTTTCAGGATCCTTAGAACTCATGGCTCTAAGCACAGCCTTGGGAAGTGAGAAAATAAAATGAGGGAACGAGCCCTATACTGTGAGAACAAATAAGACTATAACAAGATAATAAGAATGCTGAAGAATTTAGCAAAGCACAGAAAACTCTATTCCTTCTCTCTTTTCCCTTTCTTTTTCTTCTGTCCTTCCTATACCTTCTTCTCTCCCTCTCTCCCTCTGTCTCTGTCTTTGTGTCTCTCTCTCCCTCACACACACCACATACACACATACCACACTATCCTCATCATCTGCTCTTCATTGAAAGGAAAATAAAAGGGGATGAGATTACTGTATTGGTAATTAACAACGAGAACAAACCTTTGAAAACCTCAAATCCTCCCTTCTCAACATCTAGTTTCACTAATTATTCATTCACTCAATCTATTATTGAACATAATATCTAAATGTCATCAAGAATTAAACATAATATTTTTACAAATAAAAATTAAGGCTTTGGAAATAAATAAACCTAGTGAAATCTAAATCACTATTGTAAATTTGATTACCAAGCTGAGAGTAGAAATGTCCATCTAGTTTTGGCAGAATTTTTCAATATAAAGATAGTTTACTAACAGTAATATGGAAGTGTGGCTTCAAATTATGTTAATATCTGAAAGAGGTAAACAGCCAGGGACATATAGATCTTAAAGAAGCAACTGTTTTGCCTTAGGAAGATTTAAGAGATAAAAGCTCTTGGTGAGAGTGATATACCCTATTGCTTTCATTTATTGTCAATAGACTATTGACTCTAAATGAATATCTCTGCTGAGAAAAGCCTCTGGAGTTCCAGACCTACAAGCCCATAGGCAGGTAGCAAAACTGAAGCCCTCCTCCTGACTTGAACCTGTTCTGAGATCTTTAGTAAAACGGCAGCATTGTCATCCAGTTTCCCAAGCCAGAAACCTGAGCTTCAATTTTAAAGTGATCATATATTCTTTTCACTAGTGTCTTTCACTCTCAAAAGTATATTCATTTATATAATAAATTATGGGATTACCTTAATCATCTTTGTCTCTTCTCTTTCACTTTCAACTTTCATCAGTATGCTACTATCTCTCCCCTGGGAAAAAAAATTAAACAGACTATTTGAAGCATCTTGCAAAGCAGGGAGCATATCTATGCTGTTTAATTTTATATTCTCAGTCCAGTGGGGCACCTGTTTGAACTTGTAAATGTTTGTTATTTAAATGAATTATCCAGTGATCCTGAACCTGAGACACACCATTATAGTGGACCTAGTAGATCGGTCCCTCTATTTCCCTCACACCATCCTTGGTGGGAGCAGTAACGGTAGTAAATGGTAGTACATGGCCAGTTCTGGGCTTCCCTGATGGCTCAGCAGGTAAAGGAATCACCTGCAATGCAGGAGACACAGGAGATGGGGGTTTGATCCCTGGGTCAGAAAGATCCTCTGGAGAAGGAAATGGCAACCCACTCCAGTATTCTTGCCAGGAAAATCCCATGGACAGAGAAGCCTGGTGGGCTAATCCAAAGGGTTGCAAACAGTGGGACATGCCTGAGTGACCAAGCATGCAAAGATTTGGAATCTGACTCAAATTCAACAGATGGACCCTATCCTAAGAACTTAGAATCACTACTAAGAGATTCAGGGATCAGCCTGACTGCTTCCTCAAAAAAGAGATAATGCAAACTGAGAAGCTGGGAAACAGTGGATGCTTGCCTCGAAGTGGAACGGTGAATGATGCTGACATGCAGAGACAAAAAGGGGTCAGAAAGCAGGCTGCAGGAAAAGCCCTCCGTGGGGCCCCTTCCATGCTCCCAGGCTTTGGCTCTGTTCTGTGATTTCTGTAACCTTAAAATAAGCCCTCCTTTTATAAGATAGCTCTAGAGGAACTTTTTTTTTTTTTTTTTACTTATAATCTGAAAAAGCTTAATTAATTCAGTCTCACTATCATCTGTGAAGATTTTTTCAAAATAAAAATGACAGAGCCCACCCCAGGAGATTCTGTCTCAGCTTGAGACTCAGTGGGAATGGACCAGGAGGTTGGCCTCTCTCACGATATTTTTAACAGTTTCACAAATCATTCTGATGCTCAGCCAGGGTTGAAAACCACTGAACTCTACTATGTGTTGTAGGGAAATATTAAAAAAAAAAAAAAAAAAAAAGGAGGACAGTAACCCAGTACTCCAGGAATTTTAGATTTCATTAATTACATTGGACATTCATGTGTAAATAAGACTTGAGCATGCTTTCAAAGGAACATATCAAATGTTGGAACTATATTTAGAAGTATGGAATAACATGATGGAAATGGGACACTGGAATTATAGCAAACTTTCTTTTAGAAAAATGCATTTATCTCAGTCTCAAAAGTACCTTTCAGTACTATACATTAGAAAACTAATTAACCTCTTAATAACATAAAAATGATGATCATTTAGGTAAAGATGACATAATTTGAGATTAAATAAAAGGGTCAAAATGCTCAAATCATGCAAATAAATTGTAAATTAGGATTAGCTTCTTGAAATGTTAAGACCATAAAATTGAAATTTTCATTTGATTTATTGCCAGATGAACCCATCCTATGTAAATTCTATATATCTGCTCTGGGCCATTCTTCTCTGAATTATATGCTATTCATCATCCTGACATTACTAAAATAGCATAAACTTCTACTGATAAAGATAATGTATTTTAAATGCCATTGCTGATACTGTTTATGTTTTGATGTGCACTGAAACAGGGTCTTGAAAACGTGCAATATGTAAATAACATATTGACCAACAATACAATCTGATCCCAGAGAAAAAACATACATGTGTAATAATTTTTCTCCATCAGAATAACTTGCTTATGCCTCATAACAATTCTCTGTATGAGGAAATGTACACAGAGATGTTATTTACAAGATTAGAACCATACAGGTCTCTCAACTCCTAGGCTACCCCTGTCCACTTATTTAAGCATTCATCTCTGTTTTGTACAGACAAAAACTGCACATTTCTTCTGAAGGGAAACACTTGCTTTCCCTCAATTGCACTTTATAATCCTGAATTTCATAGCATTTGTCATGCTTTTGTGGCCATAATTTTTTAAGTATGATCACTCAAAAATGTTTCTTTTTCAGACATTATCACTGTTTGTAAATTTCCATCGATATATAAAACCTCAACACACAATTAATTAACTTATAGTGGTTTAGGGGCTTCCCTGGTGGCTCAGATGGTAAAGAATTTGCCTGCAATTCAGGAGAGCTGGGTTTGATCCCTGGATTGGGAAGATCTTCTAAAGAAGGGAATGGCTACCCATTCCAGTAGTCTTGCCTGGAGAATCCAGTGAACAAAGGAGCCTGGCAGGTGATAGTCCATGGGGTCACAAAGAGTCAGACGTGAGTGACTAAGCACACACGCATATTGGTTTAGGAACCAGAAGGTAGAAGTGAATCTCCTATATAAGGAGTAACCACTTTATAGGGTCTAGTTCTCAACTTTACAGGCATAGAAATGAAATGTTCATTTGCTGAGTATTTTGTTCAAGTTTACTAATCATACAGTGCTTGCTCTGCCACCACAAGGGTTAAGATGGGGTAGGAAGTGGGAGGGAGGTTGAAGAGGGAGGGAACATATGTATACCTATGGCTGATTCATGTTGACACATGGCAGAAACCAACACAATATTGTAAAGCAAGAATCCTCCAATTAAAAATAAATTTAAATTTAAAAAAATTTTACCAATCATATGCATTGCTATTTTTCTGAACTGCGTATTCAATTTTTGTCTGATTATTTTCTATTGCAGAACTCAGTAGTTTATCATTGATCTTTAATACTTTTGCTTCATAAATCTTTATCATATGCATTGCTAATATTTTCCCAGTTTTCTGTTTTTCTTTGATTTGGCATTTGCTTTTCAGTTGTACAGTTTTAAATATTTGTATAATTCAAACTATCAGGGCTTTTTGTCTTTATTGACTTATTTGGCCTGACCATTCTTCAGAATATTTATTATAGATAATGTAGAAATAAATTTCAGTCCAAAAAAGCATGGCTAAAGTTAGTTATATTAATAGAGATTTGGTCAGTCACCTGTTTTGCTTCTTAGCAAGACGTACATGGTTGAGCATTCCTTCTTTCTTGACATTTTTTCTTTGTTTTCCATGACAGTAAAGCCTGTTAGTTTTCATCTTTTCTCTCTTACCCCTCTTTTTCCTGACTTCTTCACAGGGACATCTTACTTTACATACAATAAATACCACAAATCCTTCATATTTGGCCCTAGGATGACTCTGGCATCATTTTGCACTCTCATCCTTGGATGCCTCATAGAAACTAATGAATTTAACTGCTATATATGGCCTATTGGTCACTCACATTTTTACAGCTCCAGCCTGAATCATTCATCTGAACTCCATATATATTCAGCTGTCGGCTTTACATACGTACTCATAACTCAAAGTATCTGAAACTCAGATGTGTGAAACTGAGACCTTTTTTCCCTCCACTCACTGGCCAATGTGATCCTCTTCCGATATGAACTAACTTATGGATGCTGTCAACATGTACATATTATTCAGAAATTTAGGAGCCTCTTGACAACACATTTTCCCTTATACTTACACTCAATGTATTGTCAAGTGAAGGTAAAATTATCCCTCTTGGATTCACCTATTATTCTCTATCTTTGTAAATTACTATCAGATCTCACCTGATCACTTCAATAGCTGAAATCGGGAATCAGTAAACTTTTTCTGTCCAGGGCCGTGTAATAAGTATTTTAGGCTTTTTGAGCTTTGCGATGTCTGTTGCAATTACTAATGCTGAGGTTATAATGACAATAGCAGTCAGAGGTGGGATATTAATGAAATGAATAAGCATGGCTATGTTCCAATAAAACTTTGTTTATGAACACTTAAATTTGCATTTCATATAATTTTATGTGACATGAATATTATTCTTCTATTTTTCCTTCAAACATTTAAAAATGTAGAAACTAATATTAAGTCCTGGATTGAAAAGAAAAGCAGGTGATAGGCTGGATTTGACCCATAGATCCCTAGTTTGCTAATCTTTGTCTTACGTGGTCCTACAGCTTATACTGCATATCTTTTAGATTTATTTTTAACACTGCAGGAAGAGGAATTTTGTGGAATTCAAATCTAATTATGTCAGACTCCTGCTCGGTAACTTTCCTCTGTTTTTAAGGCAAATGTGAAGCATTTTGATGTTGTTTCAAGGCTCTGTAGTATCTGATTCTTACCTTTTTAAATTTCATTTTATACTATCTTGATGGACATTTCATATCATACTCCAAGCATTTCTCTCACCAATAATTTTTGACCAGAGCTTCTTATCAGTTATAACATGGAAATTCTGACTCTAATTTTCATGTCCTGCCTCACATACGGAATATGATGACCAAGTATATATTAGGAAAGTTTAGCTAGTTCTTTTACAAACTGTTTATGAAAGTGAATTTTACATCTTTGCTTTCCTGCATTTCAATTTATAAAAAATATATATATTTTCTCATTGTTAGATCCTATATTATACTCATGTGGTGTCATTCAGTTGTAATCTTCAAGACAGCATCTAACTCTGTGTAATGTATTTTAAAACTCTTGCTAAACACTTGGCAATCATCACTCAATACTTTTAATAAGACCTTGTAGTGGAATTTACATAAATTTGTTCTTTATGGGTAACAAAACAAAAATGTTTATTACTCTGATTTAAATGTTGCTTTCTACATGAATAATCTGTACTGAATGCCATTTTTCAAATCAGTTTATTTAAATGACTTTTGACAAGCTATTAAATAATGTCCATAAGCCAGTAAGTCAGAAATACAAGACAGTTATTGTATCTGACACCTCACTCTATTGGGGGCAGCCTGTACAATTTAATCAAAAGAAGCTCACCTCGCTTCTATACCTATGCTGACTCTCCACAGAGCCAATTAAACAGGTTATCTGTGCTAAATATCATTAATATAATCTGCACATTAAATGTTATTTAAAAATGAGTCTCTGTAGTCAGAGTACATCTTGACTCTTCCTATTAAGAATCATAATTCATTGTTCAAAGTAGTTTAAAAAATTGAACCAAGTCTGAACATTATAAATTGTGATTTCTCACAATGGTCATCCAAAAGGTTAAAAAAAATAGATTACAAGAGCTGGAAAACTTAAGAGTGTTTTAACTAATGTGATTCAAATACAGAAGTTAGGGCTGAAAGAACTAGTTAATTGATTTCAGACAAGTCATTTAATTTCTCTTTGTCTACTGTCACATGTAGTCAAACATATGGTTTTTCCAGTTGTCATGTATGGATGTGAGAGTTGGACCATAAAAAATGCTGAGCCCCATCCCCGGAGGCAGAGGCAGACAAGGGACAGCCAGAGCTGGAAGGCAAGGGGCTGCTGCAATCTCAACCCTAGAGACCGCATCTTCCACCAACTATAAGCAGTATCCCAGTTGCTAACCTCATTTTTCTGGGATCCTGGACAGTTGACATCTGCCAGGAGTGTCACAGCCTGAGATCAGCTCCCCAGAGGAGCCACGGCATACCTGGGACTGTGCTCTTGCGGAGGATCTGAGACACCGAGCTGTGGGGGCCTGAAAGGTGAATGAGATGCATGGGCCATGTGGATGGTGCACTCACCAAGCACCTGGTCAGTTGAGCTGCTCAGACCTGGTAAGGGCACAAAATGCACAGCCTGTCCAGTCTGTACCCCTGCAAAGCACATGAGAACCTGAGTGGCTTAGACCTGGGAAGTGCACAAAATGCAGGGACCACTTAAGACAGTGCCCTTGCAGAGCACCCTGGACATGCAGCAGTGTAGACCTAGGAAGCACATGCAACCTTGGGCTGTGGCAAAACCACTGTGGTCCATCCACTGCGAACACTCGCCACACATTCCACACATGCCAGTTCAAAATACAACAAACAAGTGAGCCTAAATAAGTGACCAACTTCACCCCCTTGCATCGGGGTAGAAATTAGACACTGAAGAGTCTTTCAAACAGAGGAAGCCAAAATAAACAAAGAAAGCTGAGTGCCAAAGAACTGATGCTTTTGAACTGCCATTTTGGAGAAGACTCTTGAGAGTCCCTTGGACTGCAAGGAGATCCAACCAGTCTGTCCTAAAGGAAATCAGTCCTGAATGTTCATTGGAAGGACTGATGCTGAAGTTGAAGCTCCAATACTTTGGCCACCTGATGCAAAGAACTGACTTACTGGAAAAGGATGTTGGGAAGGATTGAAGGAAGGAGGAGAAGGGCATGACAGAGGATGAGATGGTTTGATGGCATCACAGACTCAATGGACATGAGTTTGAGCAAGCTCCAGTAACTGGTGATGAACAGGGAAGCATGGTGTGCTGCAGTCCATAGATTGCAGAGTTGGACACAACTGACTGAACTTAAAATGGGCTAACAGTAACAACCTCATCGTATACATTAGATAAGTGTGTGTGTGTAAACACTGTTATACACATAAGATATTATAATGCTCACTTTCCTGTGGTGCATTTGGAATATCAGTCAATCTTTTATTTTTGTATTGTTCTAAAAAACAATTAAATTCCTGATATGAATGGTTTTATGGCATCAGTGTCTCAGTGGACGTGAAGTTGAATAAACTCTGGAGATAGTGGGGGACAGAGGAGACTGGAGAGCTGCAGTCTATACAGTTGTAAAGAGTCAGACATGCCTTAGCAACTAAACAAAAATTACTTTCAAAGGAGGTCTAATCTGATTGCCTTCTTTTAAATTGCAACTCAAATAATGTACCCTGTACCCTACATTCATAATCTACCTTGTTCTTTTTATTCCTTGGCATATATCACAAACTAGTGTACAATGATTTTTCTACATGTGATATTTCCTTTCTTTCTCTCCCTACTATAATTGAAAGTTCTGTGAGGAGTGCAAAAACATTTTCTTTCGTTGTGGGATTCAAGAAAAATGTTCATCACATGAAGTAATTAAGACCTATTTGTTGGATAAATGAATTAATGAACTTTACATTTTGACCTTTTGAGCCTTTCATTTTTCACAAAAAACAGAAATACTTTAAGCCTCCAAAAATTCAAGTCTAATGTGTTCCCATTGACTCCAAAGTTTATTTCTCTACACTTGACCATTTACTCAATACGTAATTTTTGTGGTGTTAGTTATTTAGTCATTATAAATCATTTCAGCCTGCTTTCCAAGAAAGTCAATAGGTGTTTCATCTAATCCTGTGGGAGTGTTTTTGTGAGTCAATGATCAATTTTTTTTCTTCTTGAAACTCTGTTACACTAAGGGAATAGGTTGTCATGTCTGCTGTTTTTAACAAGCACAGACCTTCTAATAAACATCATTTGGCATAGTTTAAATTATATGTTGGGATAATTATGACCATTTTTATTCTTAAGTATAAAATGACTTCATTTATTTTTCTTCTCTCATTCAGGGAAACATAAGTATTTTAGTTCCTTTGAAATGTCCTCTATGATATGGCTACTTTAGAGGATGTGAGGTAATAAAAATCAGTATGTAAGAGTCCCTGAAACAAAAATTTTAGGCCATAAATCCACTTTTGTGGGAGATATTCAGCGATAATGCTAACATTAAAGAGAAATTTATTCAAGAAATGTCTAAGTCTCTGGGTGAATAACAGATTGATCACGGATATAATACTTTTGGAGAGGCAATAAATGCAAATGATCAGTCAGAACATACACTAAACCACAACTCAGTGCCAAGATTTCAGAACTCAGAAGATGGCAAAGTTCTCAAACTTCCAAAGATCTTAACTGTCCCTGCAAAAAAGTTTCCTTCAAAAAGAACCTATCATAGTTTCTAACTGGGCAGGTAAAAATATTTTTTAAATGAAGAATAATATTTTAACTTTAAAAGACAAGTAATAAAAAGAACAAATAATAGAAATTCAGGCATTTTATCTGTTTTTGCACTAGAAATTCATTCAGCTGTTGAAAAAAGAAAATCTTAAATAAATATATTAGAAGTTGCTTCAGTATTATTTATTTTTAAAGTATTGGATTAATAAGTAGGAATGGGTATTAAAACAACAAAATAAAATATATGTTAGATTATATTTGCTTATATCTCATAAATTTTTATTTATTTTTTTATTATTATTATTTTTTTATATCTCATAAAATTTTAAACGTATATGTATCTATTGTATGGTTTGGGCAGCAAGCAGCCAGAATTTTAACTCAACTTGCTAACAATGAGTAAGATGTAATATTCTACCCGACAAAAGATACCAGGATCAGCAACTCAAGTTTCATTAACTCAACGTTTCAAGGACCCGTGTTCTTTCTATAGTTTCCTCAGGCATATTCAGAGTGTGTTCTCTGCTCATTTCCTTTATGGTTACAGGAAGGCTTGTGTGTGCTTAGTCATTCAGTGGTGTCTGACTCTGTGAGCCCATGGATCATAGCCCACAAGACTCTTCTGTCCATGGGGATTCTCTAGGAAAGAATACTGGGGTGGGTTGCCATGGCCCCCTCCAGAGGATCTTCCCAATCCAGGGACTGAACCCAGGTATCCCACACTGTAGGCAGGAAAGCACCATGGGAGACCTGGGTTCGATCCCTGAGTTGGAAAGATACCCTGGAGCAGGGAAAAGCTACCCACTCCAGTGTTCTGGTTTGGAGAATTCCACGGACTGTATAGTCCATGGAGTCACAAAGAGTCAGACACGACTGAGTGACTTTTACTTTTTCCCTTTTCTTTACCATCTGGGCCATCAGGGAAGCACAGGCCCAAATATCTGAACAGATAGGACATGTAGGGAACAGGCCAAAAGCCAATCCAGTGTTCCTTACTAAGACTATGGAAACACTTCTGAGAAGCCAATAACATATATCACTTAACAGCTTATTGCACAGAAAAATGTTATATGCCTAAATAATTGGCTACATGAAGCACAGGACCTTGGGAAGGAGATAGGATTAGATGAATAAAATGAGGGCAGTACACAAAAGGAATAGGAGCTGAGGAAATTCCACTAAATGCTATGTGAGCATTCAACAATGGCTACTATATTGATCATTGAATTTGCTTTACTTATTAAGTAAATATTTACTGAATGTCTACCATGTTGTAGGCATTAGACATCAGAAATAAAATCAAGAATCAAGTAAATCAAGTAAAGTGAGATCTCTGCCTTCATAGCATCTGATTGTTAATGAAAAGAAAATCTCAAAATCATAGTAGAAGTGAATATAATAAATATTATTAAAGAAAATATATATAAAACATTTTAAAGAGAGAAATGTATTTCCTGATAGACAGAATGTAAATGGTGAAGCAAGGTAGAAATCTGGGTGGATGAGTGGATTTACTGAGATAGTGAACCGTGTTTGAGGACCATGGTAGATATGGGATGTCAAGTGCTCTGTTTTTCTTCGAAGTGGACATGGGAAATTCAAATGAAAATACTGGACACTTCATTCTGAGGTTTCAAGGAAAATTTCTACTGAAAGCTGATATATACCATAGAATTACCTCTTATTATCTACACATGGACATCACCAGATGGTCAAAACTGAAATTACGTTGATTACATTCTTTGCAGCTAAAGATGGAGAAGCTCTATACGGTCAGCAAAAACAAGACCAGGTGCTGACTGTGGCTCGGATCATGAAGTCCTTATTGCCAAATTCAGACAAATTGAAGACAGTAGGAAAAATCACTAGACCATTCAGTTCAGTTCAGTTCAGTTGTTCAGTCGTGTCCGACTCTTTGCGACCCCATGAATCACAGCACGCCAAGCCTCCCTGTCTATCACCAAATCCCGGAGTTCACTCAGACTCACACCCATCAAGTCAGTGATGCCATCCAGCCATCTCATCCCCTTCTCCTCCTGCCCCCAATCCCTCCCAGCATCAGAGTCTTTTCCAATGAGTCAACTCTTCTCATGAGGTGGCCAAAGTATTGGAGTTTCAGCTTTAGCATCATTCCTTCCAAAGAAATTCCAGGGCTGATCTCCTTCAGAATGGACTGGTTGGATCTCCTTGCAGCCCAAGGGATTCTCAAGAGTCTTCTCTAGGATCACAGTTCAAAAGCATCAGTTCTTCGGTGCTCAGCTTTCTTCACAGTCAGACCATTCAGGTATGACCTAAATCAAATCCCTAACAATTATACAGTGGAAGTGAGAAATAGATTTAAGGGACTTGATCTGATAGACAGAGTACCTGATGAACTATGGATAGAGGTTCATGACATTGAACAGGAGACAGGGATCAAGACCATCCCCAAGGAAAAGAAATGCAAAAAAGCAAAATGGCTGCCTGAGGAGGCCTTACAAATAGCTGTGAAAAGAAGAAAAGCGAAAAGCAAAGAAGAAAAAGAAAGTTATTCTAATTTGAATGCAGAGTTCCAAAGAATAGTAAGAAGAGATAAGAAAGCCTTCCTCAGCAATCAATGCAAAGAAATAGAGGAAAACAACAGAATGGGAAAGACTAGAGATCTCTTCAAGATAATTAGAGACACCAAAGGAACATTTCATGCAAAGATGGGCTCGATAAAGGACAGAAATGGTATGGACCTAACAGAAGCAGAAGATATTAAGAAGAGGTGGCGAGAAAACACAGAAGAACTGTACAAAAAAGAGCTTCACAATCGAGATAATCACGATAGTGTGATCACTCACCTAGAGCCAGACATCCTGGAATGTGAAGTCAAGTGGGCCTTAGGAAGCATCACTATGAACAAAGCTAGTGGAGGTGATGGAATTCCAGTTGAACTATTTCAAATCCTGAAAAATGATGCTGTGAAAGTGCTGCACTCAATATGCCAGCAAATTTGGAAAACTCAGCAGTGGCCACAGAACTGGAAAAAGTCAGTTTTCATTCCAATCCCAAAGAAAGGCAATGCCAAAGAATGCTCAAACTACCATACAATTGCACTCATCTCACATGCTAGCAAAGTAATGCTCAAAATTCTCCAAGCCAGGCTTCAGCAATATGTGAACTATGAACTTCCTGATGATCAAACTGGTTTTAGAAAAGGCAGAGGAACCAGAGATCAAATTGCCAACATCTGCTGGATCATCAAGAAAGCAAGAAAGCTCCAGAAAAACATCTACTTCTGCTTTATAGACTATTCCAAAGCCTTTGACTGTGTGGATCACAATAAACTGTGGAAAATTCTGAAAGAGATGGGAATACCAGACCACCTGATATGCCTCTGGAGAAACCTGTATGCAGGTCAGGAAGCAACAGCTAGAACTGGACATGGGACAACAAACTGGTTCCAAATAGGAAAAGGAGTACGTCAAGGCTGTATATTGTCACCCTGCTTTAACTTCTATGCTGAGTATATCATGAGAAACACTGGGCTGGAAGAAGCACAAGCTGGAATCAAGATTTCTGGGAGAAATATCAATAACCTCAGATATGCAAATGACACCACCCTTATGGCAGAAAGTGAAGAGGAACTAAAGAGCCTCTTGATGAAAGTGAAATAGGAGAGTGAAAAAGTTAGCGTAAAGCTCAACATTCAGAAAACTAATATCATGACATCTGGTCCCATCACTTCATGGGAAATAGATGGGGAAACAGTGGAAACAGTGACAGACTTTATTTTTGGGGTTCCAAAATCACTGCAGATGGTGATTGCAGCCATGAAATTAAAAGAGGCTTACTCCTTGGAAGGAAAGTTATGACCAACCTAGATAGCATATTCAAAAGCAGAGACATTACTTTGCCAACAAAGGTTCGTCTAGTCAAGGCTATGGTTTTTCCTGTGGTCATGTATGGATGTGAGAGTTGGACTTGAAGAAAGCTGAGCACTGAAGAATTGATGCTTTTGAACTGTGGTGTTGGAGAAGACTCTTGAGAGTCCCTTGGACTGCAAGGAGATCCAACCGGTCCATCCTAAAGGAGATCAGTCCTGGGTGTTCATTGGAAGGACTGATGCTGAGGCTGAAACTCCAATACTTTGACCACCTCATGTGAAGAGTTGACTAATTGGAAAAGACCCTGGTGCTGGGAGGGATTGGGGACAGGAGGAGAAGGGGACGACAGAGGATGAGATGGCTGGATGGTATCACCAACTCAATGCACATGAGTTTGGGTGAACTCCAGGAGCTGGTTATGGACAGGGAGGCCTGGCAGGCTGTGGTTCAGGGGGTTGCAAAGAGTCGGACACAATTGAGCGACTGAACTGAACTGAACTGATCTGAATATTTCTTATTTTTTCATTATTAATAATAGAACTTACGGTGAGGATGAAAAATTGTACAGCCACCTTGAAAGACACTTTGGCAGTTTCTTACAAACCTAAACATTTCCTTACTATATGATCTAGCAATTGAACTCCTTGGTATTTACCCAAAAGAGATGAAAACTTGTTTATAAAAACATTACACATGGATTTTTATAGAAACTTTATTCTTAATTCCCCAAATCTGGAAGCAACTGAGATGTACTTCAATAGTTTACTGAATAAACAAACTGTTATATATAGACAACAGAATATTATTTAGCACTAAAAAGAAATGAGCCGTTTAGCTGTGAAAAGCCACTGAGGGATCCTAACTGCATATTACTATGTGAAAAAAATATGAAAAGTCATATAATACATGATTCCAATCACTTAATTTTCATGAAAAGGCATACCATAGCGATGGTGAAAAGATCAGTGGTTGTCAGGGCTTTGGGGGCAGCACACAGAGGATTTGGGGGCAGTAAAACTATCCTGTACATGATATATAATTATATATACATGTTCCTGTATATTTGTTAAAACCTATAGAATATACAACACCAAGCACAAACCCTGTGTGAACTATAGTCTTTGGAGGATAGTGAAGTATTGTGGATACACTGATTGTAACAAATGTATCACTGGTGTAGCATGTTGATAGTGGGGGAAGCTGCACATGGATGCAGGCAGGGAGTATATGGAAACTCTATACCTTATGCTCAATTTTTCTGTGAACTTAAAACTGCTTTAGAGAAAAAAATGTTTAAAGCAAGTTGCAGAAAGAGACTTGCTAAAATAGACTTTACAGGCAGCGATGTAATAATTTCAAATTGCAAACAGGAAGTTCTGTCAACTAATACTTTGCTGAAGTAAGCCAAAATCATCACTAAAACTTATTATAGAAAGTGAAAATATGAAATACAGGTTAAAAATTATTTTCCAAATCGAGTTACCAGTAGACATGTTCTTCTTAAAAATTATAGGGACAAGTTCATCAACTCTGTCTCTAGTAGATTTGTTCTTTCATTTTCTCTTGCTTCCTAAAAGCCTTCAGGTCTTTATAGAAATTGCTTTTGCAAAATTTGGAAAGCTCATTACTTTTTTATTGACATTCAATGAATCTGCTGTTGAAACCTGCACACTTTCTGAAGAGATGATGCCCTTTTCCTTGTAATGACACATAACACTTGTTAATTACTGTCTCAGATTTCTCTTATATCATAGAGACAATTTCATGAACAAAGATACGTGATTCAAAGTGAAGAGGACTAAAGAACCTCTTGATGAAAGTGAAAGAGGAGAGTGAAAAAGTTGGCTTAAAGCTCAACATTCAGAAAACTAAGATCATGGCATCTGGTCCCATCACTTCATGGGAAATAGATGGGGACACAGTGGAAACAGTGTCAGACTTTATTTTTGGGGGGCTCCAAAATCACTGCAGATGGTGATTGCAGCCATGAAATTAAAAGACGCTTACTCCTTGGAAGGAAAGTTATGACCAACCTAGATAGCATATTCAAAAGCAGAGACATGACTTTGCCAACAAAGGTCCGTCTAGTCAAGGCTATGGTTTTTCCTGTGGTCATGTATGGATGTGAGAGTTGGACTGTGAAGAAAGCTGAGCACCAAAGAATTGATGCTTTTGAACTGTGATGTTGGAGAAGACTCTTGAGAGTCCCTTGGACTGCAAGGAGATCCAACCAGTCCATCTTAAAGGAGATCAGTCCTGGGTATTCATTGGAATAACTGATGCTGAGGATGAAACTCCAGTACTTTGGTGAAGAGTTGACTCACTGGAAAAGACCCTGATGCTGGGAGGGACTGGGCGCAGGAGGAGAAGGGGATGACAGAGCACGAGATGGCTGGATGGCATCACAGACTCGATGGACATGAGTTTGAGTGAGCTCCTGGAGTTGGTGATGGACAGGAAGGCCTGATGTGCTGCGATTCATGGGGTCAGTAAGAGTTGAACACGACTGAGTGACTGAACACATATCATTTCAATGATATGATATGTGATTATACCAAATAACTCAAGATTGAAAATTAAATTTAAACACTAAGAACTTGAATTCAAAGCTGAATGCAAAAGATATATTCAGTTCGGTTCAGTTGAGTTCAGTTGCTCAGTCCTGTCTGACTCTTTGTGACCCCATGAATTGCAGCATGCCAGGCCTCCCTGTCCATCACCAACTCCCAGAGTTCACTCACACTCATGTCCATCGAGTCAATGATGCCATCCAGCCATCTAATCCTCTGTCATCCCCTTCTCCTCCTGCCCCCAATCCCTCCCAACATCAGAGTCTTTTCCAATGAGTCAACTCTTCGCATGAGGTGGCCGAAGTACTGAAGTTTCAGCTTTAGCATCATTCCTTCCAAAGAACACCCAGGACTGATCTCCTTTAGAATGGACTGGCTGGATCTCCTTGCAGTCCAAGGGACTCTCAAGAGTCTTCTCCAACGCCACAGTTCAAAAGCATCAATTCTTTGGTGCTCAGATTTCTTCACAGTCCAACTCTCACATCCATACATGACCACAGGAAAAACCATAGCCTTGACTAGGCGGACCTTTGTTGGCAAAGTAATGTCTCTGCTTTTGAATATGCTATCTAGGTTGGTCATAACTTTCCTTCCAAGGAGTAAGCGTCTTTTAATTTCATGGCTGCAATCACCATCTGCAGTGATTTTGGAGTCCAAAAAAATATTCAGTTAGTGAAGGATTTATCTGACACTTTGGTGGACAGAGCACTATGTTAGATGTCTTTAGATGATATAGGATGATGGAAAGACATGAGCAATATGAATATTATACACATAGAGAAGAAGCAACATTTAGAAAATTTACTAACAACATTGTGCCTGTTCTTTGGTCACGTAGAATTCTTTTAACAGGAAAGGGAAGGCTTTGCAATTTTCATCTTATCTCGAACCACATAACAATAAGAATTTACTTGTGTCTGCAAATCTGTAATAAAAAGAAATAAAAGGGGAAGAGGAAGAATTGCAGGAAAATTATAAAGAATAGAATGAGCGATTATTCACACAATTTTGGTAGACACACGTTTGTGTGTTTACATTAGCATTTACAATTTTATGGTTAAAACTCTTTAGATATAAATGCACACATCAAAGTTAGTCATTAAATTCATAGCCAATCCTCCATGGTACTTGTGATATTTTTCATTACCTGAAACTAGAGGAAACCGATGAAGGATATTCACAACCAATGTTTGAAGCTGATTTGCAACTTCTGTGAACCTTGATAATGAATACATTGTAGCCGTGCATCAAAATCATAAGCTGATCTATGACCAAATTTGAGACTTAGGTAAATTTTCTTTTCTTTAGGTTATTAAGAAACTTTCTATACCTTTGTGTGATATCTCAATGAGAATATTTCATTGCTGTATATTTCATCACATCTCGTCAAATTATTTTGCTTGTGGTGCTATTTGTTATTTTTATTTGACATAACCTTTCTCATCATTTTTGCTAACTGAATTTGTTTCTCCTCAAGAGCTCAAAAGAAATAAGGTTTATTTCACATTTTTATTCTGATTTATTAAAGTGTTTCTTATGTGTTCAGAGTGATAATTCTTGGTTTTTTCACTTAAAAAGTCATTTTTCTGAATATTTAAGTAATATTTATACAGTATTTTAAAATCTGACATTTAGCTGGAAACAATCCATGAAATATTTATATGAATGGAATGCTTCAACTAATACATAAATATCAACATGAATTGTATATGTTGAATTAAATTCTGATATAGAATTATTTCTACCAATAACAAAAAATAATATAGAGAAGTTTTCATGAGGTTTATTATTAGAGTCTGAAGAAATTAATCTTTGCCACAAACTATAATATAACAAAATATAAAATACATTACATATATTACCCAAACATCATAAAAATGTACAGTTATTTAAAAACAAAGAAAAAAATTTAGGCAGAAGCATTGAAAAGGAATTTAATTATGGTGACTTACTTGTAATTATAATATTTACTACTATATACTCATAATTTTCTGTTGATATGACCAGGATTAATTATGCTAACCACAATTGTGAAAATTAAGATAGGTTTGATATTATCCATTTATTTACATAGTTGTAAATATAAATACATACAAAGGAACATAAAAAAAAGTCATGTAAAAATCTGAAATGAAGAATATACATCATTAAAAGGAAAGTTAACGTCTTTCTAACTTTTGCATAGCTTTTCTCATAGCTTTAGAATATGTCCCTGTATACTATTTAGGAAGTAGAAAAACTACATCTTCAGCCAAGATTGTGTTGTTTTCTCTTGTCCTTTTCTATCATCATGCATAAATCTTTTGCCATTAAATGTTTTACATATGAGAGACTGGCCTCATTTCTTTTGCGTATGAATGGGAAAAGGGAGGATAATGGTATCCAAATAAGTGGAGGTCAATGAAATTAAAACAGGAATATTCTGATTTTATGGGATTGACCACATTGATAATAAAATGTTCATATGGGATGCTATGATACATCAGGCCAGTTCTAACCATTAGTCAATCAACCTTAATGACACATTCACCAATGTCAATATTCAGAGAACTAGATCAATGACTTCTTAAAGTCCTTCCTTAAATTATGAATCTATAATTTAATGCATTATTTGGATTTACTAGTGTACCTTTTTCATTCTCATGAGATTAAAATTGGTATATTTCACATACATGTAAACATGGTCTCCTTTTTCATTAAAAGGCCTTTACTGAACAAACATTTCTTTTAAAAAATCTATTAATTACTGCTTCAAGCTAGAAAGCAGTTACAACCCAGGCAAAATCTCTTCTGTAAACAATTGGAAACTATAAAATTATTAAAAATTGTTTTCAGAGACCAGAAAAGAGGCAGCTCAGAACTACGATTCCTGAGATAAGAGAAATAAATGAGATGAATAACAAAACTGCCATGGCTTTCCGCCTACAGGCAATTTCTAGACCAGGAAAACACGGAGAGGGAACCCAAACAAAGCCTAGTGGCCTGGTTGATGTAGGAAATAGTGACTGCAGTCTGACACATTTATGGAGCCCTAACAGGGTCAAGACTTGGGAATGGCAACCCACTCCAGTGTTCTTGCCTGGAGAATCCCAAGGACAGAGGGGCCTGGTGGGCTACAGTCCATGGGGTCACAAAGAGTTGGATGTGACTGAGCAGCTAACACTAACTTTAAACAATCTCTAGAGTGAGTCTAGAATGCATACTGAGTCACTTCAGTCGTGTCTAACTCCTTGCAACCCCATGGACTGTAGCTTGCCAAGTTCCTCTGTTCATGGAATTCTCCAGGTAAGAAAACTGCACTCAGTTGCCATGCCCTCCTCCAGTGATCTTCCCCACCCAGAGATGGAACCTGCGTTTCTTAGGTCTCCTGCAATGGCAGGTGGGTTATTACCACTAGCACCACTTAGGAAGCCCAACTCCTCCTTATCTGCCCCCAAAGATCTAAAGAATTGTTTGGAAGGGATCAAAATGGTATCCAATAACTTTTGTTATTGCCCAAACAAACAAAAATAAATAAAACATTCTTTAAAGGAAGACAAATCTAAACACTCAGCAAGGTAACTAAAATGTTTAACATACAATAAAAGAAAAAAAACTTACTACTCATGTCTAAAAACACAACAATGTAACCTATTACCTGAATAAAAATAAGCCAATAGAAACAGACCCAGGAATGACACTATCAGAAAAGGGAATTTTAAAAGGCTATTTTTTATATACTTAAGAAGATAGAGAAATAAATAAAGATGACAGGAAATAGAAATTATAAAAAATAATCAAATGCAAATTATAAACATGAAAAATATAACATCTGAAATACAATTGTCCCTGGATGAGATTAAAAGCAGATTAGACATTGAAAAAGAAAAGATCATTGAACCTGAGGGTTTAACAATGAAGCAGAAAAAAAAAAAAAATATATATATATATATATATCCATGTCCCCTAGCCTGGTATTTTTCATTTCCTATATCACTTATGTAAGAAAATATAACACATAGAAGAATAAAGGTAAGAATACAGACCTCTAATTAGAAACTAAGCAGGTCAGAGATCACAGAATTATATCATTACATGCTAAAATTAAAAGAACCTGTCATAGAATTTTATACCTCCACCTCAAAGAACAGTTATTCAAAAAATAGTTTCAGAAAAACAAAAGTTGAGATAATTCTTTGCAATCAGAATAACACCACAAGAAATGCTAATAAAAATTCGTTGGAAGAATAAAAATGGTTACATATGGAAACTAAGATTTCTACAAAGAAATGAAAAGCACAAGACATTGAAAACATGTTAATAAATATAAAATATTGCTTTTTTCATTTTAATTTACCTAAAGGGAAATTGTGTATAAATCAATTTTTAAGTTTATGTGAAATTTATAATATATGTAGAAGTAGAATGTGTTACAAAAAAAGAAGCACCAATTATAGTGAAAGAACAGAAACATGTGGTCTAAGAATCTTACATCTGTGAAGTGGTAGAAGTTTTTGGAGAGCAAGCTAAGATATGTTAAAGTATACTGTGACAAATGAATAAACAAGGAAAATGCTCCAATCCCAAACTCTGTATGGCCTGGTCACAAAGGTCATATTGCTTACACATAAATTTCAAATTATGTTCAGGCTTCTATTTATTTTTATCCTCTCCATTGTTAGAACAACATCCTGAAACTAGGAAGAGAAATAACATACTGTGTTTAAAGGATAGGAGATAAAGGTACAAACTACTATATACAAAATAAATAAGCTACAAGAATATATTGTGCAGCCCAGGGAATATAGCCAATATTTTGTAATAACCTTAAATGGAGTATAATCTTTAAAGTTTTGAACCACTATGTTATACACCTGACACTAACATAATATTGCAAAATAATTATACTGCAATTTAAAAAATCCCACTTACAACTGCATCAAAAAGAATAAAATACCTAGGAATAAACCTAACTAATGAGGCAAAAGACCTGTACTGAAAATAATAAGACATTGATGAAACAAATTGACGACAGCACAAATAAGTAGAAAGATACACCGTGCTCATGGATTAGAAACATTAATATTGTTAAATATGAATACAACCCAAAGTAATCTACAGATTCAGTGTAATTCCTATCAAGACACAATGACACTTTTAACAGAACTAGAACAAATAATCCTAAAATTAGTATGGAAATAAAAAGAACCTGACTAGTCAAAACAACCTTGAGAAATAACAAAGCTGGTGGCATCATACTTCCTAATTTCAAACCATATTATAAAACTGTAGTTTTATAATCAAAACACTACTCTACTTCCCTGGTGGCTCAGAGGGTAAAGCGTCTGCTTGCAATGAGGGAGACCTGGGTTTGATCCCTGGGTTGGGAAGATCCCTTAGAGAAGGAAATGGCACCCCACTCCAGCATGCTTGCCTGGAAAATCCCATGGACAGAGAAGTCTGGTAGGCTACAGTCCATGGGGTCACAAAGAGTTGGACACGACCGAGTGACTTCACCTCACTCTACCAGTGAAAAAAAAAAAAAAAAAGACACATAGATCAATGCAACAGAATATAGAGCCCAGAAATAAACCTATGCATACACAGTCAATCTAAAACAAAGAAAGCAGGAAAATAAAATGGGAAAAGACTCTCGTCGATAAACAGTGTTGTTTAGGTTTTCTGCCCACTTTGTGATTGGGTTGTTTGTTTTTCTGGTATTAAGTTGTATGAGCTACTTGTATATTTTGGAAATTAATTCTTTGTCAGTTCTTTTCCTTTGCTATTATTTTCTCTTATTCTGAGGCTTGTCTTTTCACCTTGTCTTTAATTTCCTTTGCTGTGCAAAATCTTTTAAGTTTAATTAGGTCCCAGTTGTTTATTTTTGTTTTTATTTCCAGTACTCTAGGAGGTGAGTCATAGAGGAGCTTGCTTTGATTTATGTCATTGAGTGTTCTGCCTATGTTTTCCTGTAAGAGTTTTATAGTTTCCAGTCTTAAACATTTAGGTCTTTAATCCATTTTTGGTTTATCTTTGTGTATGGTGTTAAGAAGTGCTCTAATTTCATTCTTTTACATGTAGCTTTCAAATTTTCTTTTTCAATGTCTAGTCTGCATTTAGTGTCATCCAAGGGCAATTTCATTTCAGACATATTTTTCATCTTTAGAATTTTCATTTGATTATTTTTTATAATTTCTATTTCCTGTCATATTTATTTATTTCTCACTTTTTGAAGAGGCTATTTTTGCCCCATTGTACCTTCTTGCCTCTTTTGTCAATAATAACATATCTACAGGTGTGTGGGTTTAGCTCTGGGCTCTCTATCTTGTTCCACTGGTCTATACTTCTGTTTTTGTGCCAGTACCATACTGTCTTGATGATCAGAGCTTTGTAGTATCGTTTGAAGTCAGGAAGGTCAATTCCTTCAGCTCCATTTCTCTTTCTCAAGATTGCTCTTCTCAATATTCTGGGTCCTTTTTGTTTCCATATGGATTTTGAACATGTTTGTTCTAGTTCTGTGAAAAATGCCAGTGGTAATTTGATAGAGATTACACTGAATCTGTAGACTGGATGTGGTAGTATAGCCATTTTCACAATATTGATTCTCCCAACCTAGGAACATGGAATATCTCTACATCTGTTTATGTTGTCTTTGGTTTCTTTCATCAGTGTCTTATATTTTCCTGCATACAGTTATTTTGTCTCCTTATGTAGATTTATTCCTAGATATTTTATTCTTTTTGTTGCAATGGTGAATGGGATTTATTCCTTAATCTCTTTCTGATTTTTCATTGTTAGTATATAGGAATGCAAGTGATTTCTTTATACATTTCTCCAAAGAATACATACAGGTGGCTAACAATCACATGAAAAGATGCTCAACATCTCTCATTATTAGAGAAATGCAAATCAAAACTATAATGAAATATCACCTCACACCAGTCAGATTGGCCATCATCAAAAAGTCTACAAACAATAAATGCTGGAGAGGGTGTGGAAAAAAAGGGAACCCTCTTGTACTATCGGTGGGAATGCAAATTGATACAGCCACTATGAAAGACTGTATGAAGATTCCTTTAAAAACTAGGAATAAAACTACAATATGACCAAGAAATCTCATTAGTAGGCATATACCCTGAGGAAACCAAAACTGAAAAAGACACATGTACCCCAATGCTCACACTATTTACAATAGCTAGAACATGGAAGTAACTTAGATGTCCACTCACAGATGAATGGATAAAGCAGCTGTGATATACATACATACATATATATATATATATATATATATATATATATATATATAATGGAATATTACTCAGCCATAAAAAGGAATGCCTTTGAGTCAGTTCTAAGAGGTAGATAAAGAAATTGTGGTATATATACACAATGGAATATTACTCAGCCATAAAAAGGAACACATTTGAGTCACCTCTAATAATGTGGATGAACCTAGAGCCCGTTATACAGAGTGAAGTAAGTCAGAAAGAGAAAAACAAATGTCATACACTAATGCATATATATTGAATCTAAAAAGAGGGTACTGATGAAATTATTTGCAGGGCAGCAGTGGAGACACAGACATAGGGAACAGACTTATGGGCGTGGGAGGGGCGAAGCAGGAGAGGCTGGGATGTATGGAGAGACTAACATGGAAACTTAGAGTACCATGTGTAAAATAGATAGCCAATAGGAATTTGCTGTATAACTCAGGGAACTCAAACTGGGACTCTGTAACAACCTAGAGGGGTAGAATGGGAAGGGAGATGATTCATGTTGATGTTTGGCAGAAAGCAACAAAATTCTGTAAAGCAGTTATCCTTCAATTAAAAAATAAATTTAAAATTAAAAAATAAATGGTGTTGGGAAAACTGGACAGACATATGCAAAAGAATGAAACTGGATCACTTTCATATATACAAAAATAAAATATATTAAAGACTTAAATGAAAAACCTGTAACCATAAAAATCTTAGAGCAACCCATAGGAAGTAGACTTTTTAACATTGATCTTAGCAATATCTTTCTGGATCTGTCACCTCAGACAAGGGCAAAAAAGCAAAAATAAATAAATGGGACTACATCAAACTAAAAAGCTTTAGCACAGTGGAGGAAACCATCAACAAAGTGAAAAGTCACATCACTTTTGTGAATAAATGTCTAGGGTGTCACTAGCCTCATAGTCAATTTTGGTTTGTCATGCCATTTGGAATTGTGTTGATCTGAGTTCAAATACAAGTTAAGATGCTATTTACTATAAAGACCTTGGGCAAGTTCTTGAACAGTCTTATGGACTCTGTGGGAGAGGGAGAGGGTGGGAAGATTTGGGAGAATGGCATTGAAACATGTAAAATATCATGTAAGAAATGAGTTGCCAGTCCAGGTTCTATGCACGATACTGGATGCTTGGGGCTAGTGCACTGGGACGACCCAGAGGGATGGTATGGGGAGGGAGGAGGGAGGAGGGTTCAGGATGCGGAACACATGTATACCTGTGGTGGATTCATTTTGATATTTGGCAAAACTAATACAATTATGTAAAGTTTAAAAATAAAATAAAATTAGAAAAAAAAAGAAAAGTAAAAATATCTTTACAATTCTCATTGGTAAGGCTTTTTTTTTTTTTTTTTTGGTGAGACTTAATTAAGACAATGAACATAAATCAGGAGCTTAGTACCAGGCACATGAAATGTGTTAGTAAATAATTATTTATTCTGACACCAAAATCACCTGCCTCCTCTAATAAAATTCCCTCCATTGATTTCTTAACTCCTCCAAACCAGTTTTACATGTTCTTAGATACAAGGCTCTGTTTCTTTCTTTCTTTTTTTTTGTATTTCAAATACCACATAGCATCTAATTCTAAGCAAATTAAACTTCAGCTGGGACTGAAGAGAATGTTCAATTTCTTAAAAGCCAATCATTCAGTGGTATGTTATTTCCAGCCCCATTTAGGAAGAAAGACCTATGCAATTGAGCATAATATTATAGATATACTTTTGTGGCTTCCAGCAAGGTCTCAAAGTTGTCAATCATGGTCTAGCAGATCAGCCAGATGGCTCTCTGGAGACATTACACAAGTCAAGTCTTTTAATATTTTATCAGCTACTGTTGATAGGAGGCACTTCAGCTTGGTGAGTCTTTTTATTACTTCCTTTCATTTATTCTTGAGACACTTTTATCTCTGTTTATTGATTGCTACCTTTTAAATTTTTCTTTAACACCGGTAAGCAGTGATATGATTAATAAATTTGATTAAATTTTTCAGTAGAAAATTACTTTAAGTGTGCTTTCACAAACCTAATTCAGTGATCTTCTGGTAGATATTTTTGTACGTATTTGTATTTACTCCTTTGTTATGTTGATTCTCTGAAGACTGATACTCAAGTGAGGTAAGAAAGCAGAATTGTAACTAAAGAGAAACTGCATAATTTTCGGAAAATGCTTTTCAGACTGCTTCAGACAGAGCAATACACAAGGGATCACATGCTAAAGATCAATCATAAACCTCAAAAAGAAGAAAAAAACAGCTACAAATATATATACAGAGAATATTTAATCTCTAAAATGACTGAAACTTGCTTGTGCTTCTTCCTCCAAGTATGAAACCCCAAATAACATCCAACTGTCACAAGAGAAATATGCCAAGTAGGCAGAAAAAATTACTCAAAAGCCTCTTTTAACTTACTCACAGAAACTTGCTGATCTCAATCCTTCCCATTTTAGCAGCTGCAAAACTGAACAAAGTGAGCACAGCTAGCAGAGCTAACCAAAGTTCATTAGACTCAATATACAACCTCATGAAACTTACTGTGAAGATGCCATGGCTATTATGGCATATTTCCAAAGACTGCTGGGTTAGCAAGCTTTGCCATGGTTCTCTCCTGAGCCCCATTAATCTTGCACTGGCCAGTTGTGTTTCTTAGAAAAGGTAGAATGCAGCTGAAATACCTAGTTTTTATTGTTATTGCTGCTTGCTTTAACAAAAATAACTAGGCAATTCTGCCAAATATATGAAATTGGGAATTTGGGGACTGATCCTGACCACAGGGATGACTGCTCACAAATCCTAGGAGAAAGGCAAAAAGGGACCTCAACCAATCAATGTTTGACTGGAGCTAACTCCATTAAAATCATTCACTTTCTAGAAATGTTTCTGTACTTATACCCCTTGGAAACTCTTTAAATCAGAATCTGTCTAGTGTGTCAGGGATTAGGGGTCCTAGCTAAATCTCACTCATATTAGGATATATTCAGTTCACTTCAGTTCAGTCGGTCAGTCACGTCTGACTCTTTGTGACCCCATGAACTGCAGTACGCCAGGCCTCCCTGTCCATCACCAACTCCTGGAGTACACCCAAACTCATGTGCATCGAGTTGGTGATGCCATCCAGCCATCTCATTCTCTGTCGTCCCCTTCTCCTCCTGCCCCCAATCCCTCCCAGCATCAGAGTCTCTTCCAATGAGTCAACTCTTTGCATGAGGTGGCCAAAGTATTGGAGTTTCAGCCTCAGCATCAGTCCTTCCAATGAACACCCAGGACTGATCTCCTTTAGGATGGACTGGTTGGATCTCCTTGCAGTCCAGGGGATTCTCAAGAGCCTTATCCAACATCACAGTTTAAAAGCATCAATTCTTCGGCGCTCAACTTTCTTCACAGTCCAACTCTCACATCCATACATGACTACTGGAAAAACCATAGCCTTGACTAGATGGACCTTTGTTGGCAAAGTAATGTCTCAGCTTTTGAATATGTTATCTAGGTTGGTCATAACTTACCTTCCAAGGAGTAAGCGTCTTTTAATCTCATGGCTGCAATCACCATCTGCAGTGATTTTGGAGCCCAAAAAAACAAAGTCTGACACTGTTTCCACTGTCTCCCCATCTATTTCCCATGAAGTGGTAACATATGCAAAATAGGTGTGCTGGTGGTAAAGAACCTGCCTGCCTGTGCAGGAGACATAAGAGGCATGCGTTTGACCCCTGGGTCAGGAAGATCCCCTGGAGGAGGCCATGACAATCCTCTCCAGTATTCTTGCCTGGAGAATCCCATGGACAGTGGAGCCTGGCAGGCTATGGCCCACAGGGCCCCGAAGAGTCAGACATGACTGAAGTGACTTAGCATGCAGGCACACACAAAATAATGATGTGACTGGAAATGTATATACATTTTTTTTTTTTAACTAAAAGATTGTCTTTCAGCCTATCAACCCTGGATGCACAAGAGAAGCACTTGGGAAAATTTCAAAAAGCATAATGCCCAGGCCAATTGAACCAGAAGCTCTTGGGTAAGAGACTCAGAAATTAGCTTTTTTAAGCTCCACCCAGTAAATAAAATGAGAAATAAAAGATGAGAACAATTGCTCTAATATATATGCTTCCCTTCTGGCTATATCTTGCTGTATCTATCTTTAGTCCCTGGAAGTTTATAAATCCACACATACAAATACACAAATTCCTTAGTGTTGGCAACTATTTACAACTGTGAAGTTAAAAATTATTTGTATACAACACTATATGTGCTACACACACACAAATGCACTTGATCATATGGCCCATTTACTCTAGTCTACTGGGAAACTTGGGTGGGCTTAGATTTACGAAACTCCTTCAACAGACATAAATGAAATCTCTTCCATTTATATTTTCTCAGGTTATCTCTTTCTTTTCTAAGCAAGTAATAATCATTTAGCACTTCACTCACCACTAAACCGTTCCCCCAAGATGATACCTAGAAATACATATAAGGAGATGTTTAAGGTCTTCTGGGCCATTGAGGAACAAAACCTCACAACTGGGAGTTCTCTTTTGGGTGTTTCAGAAGTATCTAAGGTAGATCAGCGATCGATGAAAAGAAATAGAGGGAAACAACAGAATGTGAAAGACTAGAGATCTCTTCAAGAAAATTAGAGATACCAAGGGAATATTTCATGCAAAGATAGGCTCGATTAAGGACAGAAATGGTATGGACCTAACAGAAGCAGAAGATACTAAGAAGAGGTGGCAAGAATACACAGAAGAACTGTACAAAAAAGATCTTCATGACCCAGATAATCACCATGGTGTGATCACTCATCTAGAGCCAGACATGCTGGAATGTGAAATCAAGTGGGCCTTAGAAAGCATCACTATGTGTACCAGCCTAAATGCCTCAGATGCTGATTTGGGTATTACTGATATGGAGAAAACACTTAAAACTGTGAGACTGGTTGATGTCATGTAGGCAGCAAGGTATAAGCTCCAGGGAACTTGAACATTTAGAGAGCAGGCAGGAAAAGAAAAGTACTGCAAATAAAACAAGGATAGAAGAGATCCTGGAAGAGAGGTATGTGTGTATGCGAGAGAGAGAGATCAGAGGAAAAGAGAAAGTAGGTTACCATGAGGGTAAGAGAAAGCACACCACAGAATGCCACAGACCAACCTGTGTGGGAGAACATTCCTGTAGAGGAGGGCTGGTGGCCCCACCTTGGTGTTGAAGCGTGAACAGTTAATGAAGCATCTTTGCAGAGGGGTGACACAGTACCATGAATCTGAGCCTGAGCAGGATGAGAGGGACATCTATGCAGAGGAGGACAGTGGGGACAACAGGAAGATCAGTTATATACAGAGGGAATGACCAAATATGGTACATAGATTGAATCTAGTAAGAGTCACACATACTCAGAGAAGGGCATATAAAACTGGAGAAAACAAGGACACATCCTGAGTGTTGCAGTAGAATTGAAGGCATTGATGATAACTAAAGTACTTTAATACATAGAGAGAAAGAGACAGAGACAGAGGAACAGAGAGAGAAAGAAATATAGATACAATGTGTGGTGTAGAAATACAGAATTAGTGTAGATGTAAATGTACGTACATATCCATGTACATATACACTTATTCCTTAGATGTGTCTATTAAGCAGGCCTGGGAATAAGGCACCTTATTAATAAGTGCTAGCAGATCTTGGTTTCTGAACATCATTCTCCACTAAAAGAACCTGAGGATCTTTAGTGAAATAGCTCACTAAGTCAGAGAAAGTAGAAAATGGGACTAGAAAAATCTTACTAATGCCACAAAAAGTGCTTAAAAGACAATTTGGATGTGTTTCAAAAGGACACAGAAGTCATATTATAGAGTCTCCCTTTGGCTAAATGTAGAATAATTGGGGCATCAAAATAAGTAAGCTTACTATTCTAAAAGTTCAAGCTACTCAATGTTCAAGGTCAGAAGGGGCCACTGTGAGGAGACACCCCTCCTCCAAGGTAAAGAATAGCGGTTGCGCTTTGCTGGAGCAACCATGAAGAGATACCCCACATGCAACGTAAGAGAAACCCAAGTAAGATGGTAGGTGTTGCAAGAGGCATCAGAGGGCAGACACACAAACCATAATCACAGAGAAATAGTCAATCTAATCACACAGACCACAGCCTTGTCTAACTCAATGAAACTAAGCCATGCCCTGTGGGGCCACCCAAGACGGGTGGGTCATGGTAGAGAGGTCTGACAGAATGTGGTCCACTGGAGAAGAAATGGCAAACCACTTCAGTATTCTTGCCTTGAGAACCCCATGAACAGTATTAAAAAGCAAAATGATAGGATACTGAAAGAGGAACTCTCCAGGTCGATAGGTGCCCAATATGCTATTGGAGATCAGTGGAGAAATAACTCCAGAAAGAATGAAGGGCTGGAGCCAAAGCAAAAACAATACCCAGTTGTGGATGTGACTGGTGATAGAAGCAAGGTCTGATGCTGTAAAGAGCAATATTGCATAGGAACCTGGAATGTTAGGTCCATGAATCAAGGCAAATTGGAAGTGGTCAAACAGGAGATGGCAAGAGTGAACATCAACATTCTAGGAATCAGCGAACTAAAATGGACTGGAATGAGTGAATTTAACTCAGATGACCATTATATCTACTACTGTGGGCAGGAATCCCTTAGAAGAAATGGAGTAGCCATCATGGTCAACAAAAGAACGCAAAATGCAGTACTTGGATGCAATCTCAAAAAAGACAGAATGATCTCTGTTTGTTTCCAAGGCAAACCATTCAATATCACAGTAATCCAAGTCTATGCCCCAACCAGTAACACTGAAGAAGCTGAAGTTAAACAGTTCTATGAACCTACAAGACCTTTTAGAACTAACACCCAAAAACGATGTCCTTTTCATTATAGGGGACTGGAATGCAAAAGTAGGAAGTCAAGAAACACCTGGGATAACAGGCAAACTTGACCTTGGAATACGGAATGAAGCAGGGCAAAGGCTAAAAAAATTTTGGCAAGAGAATGCACTGTCATAGCAAACACCCTCTTCCAACAACACAAGAGAAGACTCTATACATGGACATCACCAGATGGTCAACACCGAAATCAGATTGATTATGTTCTTTGCAGCCAAAGATGGAGAAGCTCTTTACAGACAACAAAAACAAGACCGGGAGCTGACTGTGGCTCAGGTCATGAACTCCTTATTGCCAAATTCAGACTTAAAATGAAGAAAGAAGGGAAAACCACTAGACCATACAGGTATGACCTAAATCAAATCCCTTTTGATTATACAGTGGAAGTCAGAAATAGATTTAAGGGACTAAATCTGATAGACAAAGTGCCTGATGAACTACGGACAAAGTTTCGTGACATTGTACAGGAAACAGGGATCAAACCATCTCGATGGAAAAGAAATGCAAAAAAAAAAAAACAAACTGGATGCCTGAGGAGGCCTTAAAAATAACTGTGAAAAGGAGAGTAGTAAAAAGCAAAGGAGAAATGAAAGATATAAGCATCTGAATGCAGAGTTCCAAAGAATAGCAAGGAGAGATAAGAAAGCCTTCCTCAGCGATTAATGCAAAGAAATAGAGGAAAACAACAGAATGGGAAAGACTAGAGATCTCTTCAAGAAAATTAGAGATACCAAGGGAAAATTTCATGCAAAGATGGGCTCAATAAAGGACAGAAATGGTATGGCCCTAACAGAAGCAGAAGATATTAAGAAGAGGTGGCAAGAATACACAGAAGACCTGTACAAAAAAGATCTTCATGACCAAGGTAATCACGATGGTATGATCACTCACCTAGAGCCAGACATCCTGGAATATGAAGTCAAGTCTGCCTTAGAAAGCATCACTATGAACAAAGCTAGTGGAGGTGATGGAATTCCAGTTGAGCTCTTTCAAATCCTGAAAGATGATGCTGTGTAAGTACTGCACTCAATATGCCAGCAAATGTGGAAAACTCAGCAGTGGCCACAGGACTGCAAAAGGTCAGTTTTCATTCCAATCCCAAAGAAAGACAATGCCAAAGAATGCTCAAACTACTGCACAATTGCATTCATCTCATAGGCTAGTAAAGTAATGCTCAAAATTCTCCAAGCCAGGCTTCAGCAATATGTGAACTGTGAACTTCCTGGTGTTCAAGCTGGCTTTAGAAAAGGCAGAGGAACCAGAGATCAGATTGCCAATATCTGCTGAATCATGGAAAAAGCAAGAGAGTTCTAGAAAAACATCTATTTCTGCTTTATTAACTATGCCAAAGCCTTTGACTGTGTGGATCACAATAAGCCATGGAAAATTCTGAAAGAGATGGGAATACCAGACTACCTGACCTTCCTCTTGAGAAATCTGTATGCAGGTCAGGAAGCAACAGTTAGAACTAGACATGGAACAACAGACTGGTTCCAAATAGGAAAAGGAGTACATCAAGGCTGTATATTGTCACCTTGCTTATTTAATTTATATGCAGAGTACATCATGAGAAACACTGGGCTGGAAGAAGCACAAGCTGGAATTAAGATTGCCGGGAGAAATATCAATAACCTCAGATATGCAGATGACACCACCCTTATGGCAGTAAGTGAAGAGGAACTAAAAAGCCTCTTGATGAAAGTGAAAGAGGAGAGTGAAAAAGTTGGCTTAATGCTCAACATTCAGAAAACTAAGATCATGACATCTGGTCCAATCACTTCGTAGGAAATAGATGGGAAAACAGTGGAAACCATGTCAGACTCTGTTTTGGGGGGCTCCAAAATCACTGCAGATGGTAATTGCAGCCATGAAATTAAAAGAAGCTTACTCCTTGGAAGGAAAGTTATGACCAACCTAGATAGCATATTCAAAAGCAGAAACATTACTTTGCCAACAAAGGTCCATCTTGTCAAGGCTATGGTTTTTCCTGTGGTCATGTATGGATATGAGAGTTGGACTGTGAAGAAAGCTGAGCACCAAAGAATTGATGCTTTTGAACTGTGGTGTTGGAGAAGACTCCTGAGAGTCCCTTGGACTGCAAGGAGATCCAACCAGTCCATTCTAAAAGAGATCAGTCCCGGGTGTTCTTTGGAAGGACTGATGATAAAGCTGAAACTCCAATACTTTGGCCTCCTCATGCGAAGAGTTGACTCATTGGAAAATACTCTGATGCTGGGAGGGATTGGGGGCAGGAGGAGAAGGGGACAACAGAGGATGAGATGGCTGGATGGCATCACCGACTCGATGGACATGAGTCTGAGTGAACTCTGGGAGTTGGTAATGGACAGGGAGGTTTGGCGTGCTGTGTATTCATGGGGTCGCAAAGAGTCAGACACGACTGAGCAACTGAACTGAACTGAATTATTGTAAATAAGTAAATGAATGTTTCAAAAGTTTAGTAAAGATAGGAATGTTTACACAGTCTCCAAATACACTTTCATAAAGTTCTTAATCATTACAAAAGTTAGATGAGTTAATTGTACAGTGGATAAACCTGGCAGACATGATTTTAAATACATAGTCAAAGTTAACACTATGAATAATGAGACAAATTGAAATCACTTCCCTCCTGACAGGAATATAATCTCATTTCTGTGATATTCTTCCAAAATGTGCATAACTAGAATCTAATCAATCGGAACCTCAGACAAACCCAAATTCAGAAACACTCTACAAAATAATAGACCTATCATCTTCCAGCCTGGCAAGCTACAGTCCATGGGGTCCCAAGAGTCGGACATGACTTAGCAACTAAACCACCACATCATCTTCCAAAGTGCCAAAGTTGTGAAAATCAAGGAAATTGACACTACTCAGAACTTTCCAGACAATGTATTGATCCAGTCTGAGATAATTTTATTCTTTCCACAAAATGTTGTAGACTAGAAAATTGTGCCTAAAGTCAAAGCATTAAACAACTTTCAATTACTTTAGCATAACTCACATTTTTTTTATATTTGTGAGTTAGAAATTTTAATTCACAATCAAAGATTTTTACTCATAACTTATATGACCACAACATATTGACCAACAAAGCTATAGTGAATAACTTATTTTAGAAACACAGGCCATGATTTTTGTTTTTTTTTTAATTATATTCTGTATATTATTTCTGTAAAGATAGACAATTATAACCATTTTTACTCCTAAAAACACTTCAGTTATTGTTTTTTCATAGCTAAAATAATCTAAGCTTAAAAGATAGTAGAATACTTTATTCCATTAACATCTAAACCACAGTTGTATAGTTATCTTTGAATCTTTAACTGTGTGTGTGCTAAGTCACTTCATTCATGTCCAACTCTTTGTGACCCTATAGGCTGTAGCCTGCCAGCATCCTCTGTCCATGGGATTCTTCAGGCAAGAATACTAGAGTGAGTTGCCATGCCCTCCTCCAGGGGATCTTCCCAACCCAGGATTGAACCCACTGTGTCTATCTCCTGCATTGGCAGGTGGGTTCTTTACCACTAGCGCCATCTAGGAAGCCCACATCTTTTTACAGCTTATTTACTTTTTGAGAGAAGGCCTCTATTAAAATTGATTTTTTGCTCATTTATAATTAGCACCTTGAACTTTTGTCACCTGAAAGTAAGATGGTGTCTGCCTATGAGAGCAATGTGTTCAATTTTACCTTACCAGTCATTTGAATTATTTTTGTATGGTTTGACATTTTTTTAGCCAAAAATAGGATTTATAGGTTTTGTCAGTTCTGTTCCATTGTTCTTATATTACATGATTAAAAAATGAGAACTGTTTTTAAAATGATAAATGATATAAGAGCATGACCAATTATTTGTCATCACACAAGATAAGTTGCTAGTATTCAATATCTTCACTTGGGCTCTACTGGACCATATATAACCTCTTTGAGTTGTCTTACAGAGCATCTAAAAGCATTTTAGCCCGCTGGTTCAGGCAACCTATATGTCAAGCAGAAAATATAAAACCACCGTTTTCAGGTTTGTGTTTCCCTGGAGGAAGAAAACAGTTGGATGCAATTTGTCAAAAGCCAGAGTGGTACTTTAATGGACAATTTACTTTAAATGGCTGCCATTATTGCAGAACAAAGGCCCATAGCCCAAGATAAAAAATCATTTCCAATTGGTTTTCCTTAGATAGATTTAATTCCCTAAGATTAACTAAGGATAACTACCCTTTCATACTCCTCATCTATCTAAAAGCAATAAAAGTAATAGTGAAAACTTCTGAGTTCCTTCACCATAAATATGTGAAATGCAATCAATCCCCTAATATGGCATTCTGTTCAGATACTTGAGATAAGGGACTCAAGGAAAATGACAAAAACACAACAAAAAAAGCAAACTTCCCAAACTCTAAAGATTTTTTCAGTTCTTGGTAAAATTTCCAAATAACCTTAAAATTATTATTGACATATTTATATGTAAATATATATGTACATATATAATAATCAAATTCATGAAAAGTTGACATTAGAAACCTAAGAATATTTCTATTGCTGTGGTTGTTTATTCGCTAAGTTGTATCTGACTTTTGTGACCCCATGGGCTGTAGCCCACCAGGCTCCTCTGTCCATGGAATTCTCCAGGCAAGAGAATGGCAAGCCACTTCCTCCTCCAGGGGATCTTCCCTACCCAGGCATCGAAACTGTGTCTCCTGCATTGGCAGTTGGATTCTTCACCACTGTGCTATATTTCTATTTTCTCTTAAATGTATATTTATAAACTAAAATATTTCATAATGGAAAGTTTAAGAAATATCTACTCAAATCTCATGTTCCTTTATATTCTCCTCTCAGTATTAATTACATGTTAATATTTGTAATATTTGAGAGTTGATTGAAAACAGTACCATTATGATTCTATGTTTATCTCCCTGTTCCAGATTCCTTCATTCAAAGATTAACCCTGAGTGGCAGAAGGCAAGAATTGCTGAACATGGACATGTATGTTTGCCTGAAGCTGACCAGAGTCACACATACTCAGTTTCTGGGTTGTGAACCGATGCTAAAAAAGTGACCCAGAGACGGTGAGAAAAAGAAAAACTGAAGGGGTTCAAAATAGTAATCTGATAAAATAGATGAGAGCAATCTGAAATTTCTGTCCCTCTTTCAATGTGCATCTCTCCATGCATAAGTAACCCTTTATGAAGGACTGCACAAGAAGAAAACTCAATAGACACAAATCAACATTAATGCTCTCAATCCCAGTCCCCATTAATTCACTGTTGCCTGTAAGGATCTGCTGAGAGCATGAGTTAGCTAGACTTGATAGGCTAAAGTTAGCTCATATGAATAATGTATATGTTATTTTCAAATAAAATGCATACCTTAATACCCATATATAAAATAATTAAAGTTAGCTTTTGAAGTACTAGAAAGGCAACATTTTGTATTTGTCATCCACCTCTATACTTAACCACACCCTCATAACTGATAGCTCATAATTTTCTATTTCCACACATCCTGCAGAGACATGAAAGCCTGAATAGCATCTACTTCAAAATGTAAACTTTCTCTTCTTTGGATGGAATTCTGCTCCATTTAGGAAGAAACAAATTATTGATACACACAATGACATGGATGAGTCTCAAAATAATTTTGCTGACTGAAAGAAGTCAGACAAAAGGAGCATATATTACATGATTCTATTAATATAAAAATCTCAGAAAATGCAAGCTAATCTATTATGATACATTACTGACAGAAAAGGTGATGGTTTGATATAAGTATACATTGCAAAACTATTACCACAACCAAGTTAACTCACACATCCATCATCTTACACAGTTACCATTTTTGCATGTGTGTGTGTGTGTGTGTGTGCACATGCGCATTTGTGTTTGTGTGTGTGTGGTGAAAACTCTTAAGATCTACTCTATTAAAAATTTCCAGTATACAGTCAATGTCAAAGTAAATTTATAAAGCAGTAAGTTTAGTTATATTGTATCTAATTACCAGAATAATACATGTCTTTCAAACACCAGTTCTGTCTATAACCACTAGACACATGCACATACACACATTTCTGGGGGAGGAAATTAAACTAAACCTATGGGTAATGGACGGAGAAGGCAATGGCGCCCCACTCCAGTACTCTTGCCTGGAAAATCCATGGACGGAGGAGCCTGGTAGGCTGCAGTCCATGGGGTTGCTGAGAGTCAGACACGACTGAGCGACTTCACTTTCACTTTTCTCTTTCATGCATTGGAGAAGGAAATGGCACCCCACTCCAGTACTCTTGCCTGGAAAATCCCAGGGACAGCGGAGCCTGGTGGGCTTCCGTCTATGGGGTGGCACAGAGTCGGACACGACTGAAGCGACTTAGCAGCAGCAGCAGCATGGGTAATGGAAAAGCAATCTATTTTGCAAAATTATTTTGTAACGCAGCCATTATGAAGAACCTTTCAATCTGTGGATTATCTTTGCAGACATGGGCTTCATGTTTGGCATTTAGCTTACCAGCACTAACCAGATGGATACTCGTTGCCAAGCTCCAGGCAGTATGCTGTTCTTGGACACAAGTAAAAGACATACTTTCAGGAGCTTATAGTATATGGAAGGAAGTAAAAAAATTAAAAAATTTTAATACCAGAAACAAATAATTTTGAGAGTGTACATTCAGGGTCCTATGGGAGCATATAATAGGAAAGAGAAGAGGGTATTTATTATGTAGTGTCTACAGTTTATCATCTCACTACCCTAAGTACCAGCACACACACCATGGTCGAATAGCTTCAGCATTACCAGTAAGCTTTCTGAAATTCAGAATCTCAGACCCTACTCCAGACCTACTGACCCAGAATCTGGATTTTTGCAACATTTCCAGATGATTCACATGTACATTGAAATTTTGAAAAGCACTGTCCTAAAGCCCCAACTGAAATCTACACACACACACACACACACACACACACAAATAGCCAAAGGAATACAATTTAATTAAATTTAAAGTGCCATGTGGCAGTTACTTGTTTATCATTTCTAAATGAGGAAACTTCAGCTATTTTCTTAGCAATCACATTATTTTTATCTGTTAATCAGCTCCTTCAGGAAGGTAGATAAAGTGAGATGCTTAGGCCATCATTAGTGTAAATCTCATGAAATAATTGACAGTTTTTGCCTTTATTATATGCTGTGTACCAGGAACTTCTCATATGCAACCATAATCTCACTTAATCCTCAATTCAGATAAAGAAATTAATGCTCCTTCTTCAAAAGGTAGTAAATTCATGTAAAAGTTGGTTTCAAAATCAGGTTTCCCTGACTTCAAAGTTTAGGCTGACAAAATGCTCAACATCCCTAATTTTCATATAGAATGAGAAACAAAAGTCTGTATAGACATTTATTATTTCTGTGTAGTTCACTCATGTGTATACTAAACTATCATTTTTAATAGAAAATAATGCTTAGAAAAATTCTAATACATTCACCAATTTATTTTTCAGAAAGTATTTAATATTAGTTTAATTATTTAATTAACTTTTTATGTTCTGTATGTTAAAATGGCTTCCCAGGTGGCTCAGCAGTAAAAAATCAACCTGCCAAGCAGAAGGCATGAGTTTGATTCCTGAGTCGGAAAGATCCCTTTGAGAAAAAAATGGCATCCTACCTCAGTATTCTTGTCTGAGAAACTCCATAGACAAAAGAGCCTGGTGGGCTACAGTTCATGGGGTCACAAAAGAGTCGGACACAGCTTAATGACTAAACACAAAAACAACATGTCAAAATGGTTAACATTTTTAATATTTATATGCTATTTTAGACTTCTGTACCTGGGATACAGCATGTTGTTTTCAATTATGTATTAGATAATTAAATAGGTATCTCAAAACAGATGGAAATAAAGGAAAATAATCAGAAAATTGTCTTTCAAATTCATCTGCAGTATGTAATACTTTGGACATTCTATATCCCACAATATAGAGGCATATTAAAGTGATACGTAAAGAGTCCAGGGTGGGACAAAGCATTCATTCCTTTTAAATGTTATATTTTTTTTAATCACTTTAATTTATGACCTACCTGTACAACTCGTTTTCCAAATAATACATTCCTAAGTCATTTTTATGGACATTGTTTACATCAAGAATTGCTCCCACATCTCTACAAATTACAAATTATCTCAAATACTGCTCTAGTCCTGTTTTCCAGCCAAATGAATTAAAAAGTGGGAATCACAGTCAGGAAGAGTACAATACTGTAAGAAACAAAATTGTTCTTAAAGCTGAAGCTAAAAGGCCTTTAACAGAAAAATTGGGGTCAGGTCCTTGACCATGTATCAGCTATACCCAGAATCAGTTTAATATTTTCTATGGTCTGAGAGTAAAACACAGTTGATATCTGATCAATGATAGTGTTGAGAGTACAAGGGTTTTCAGGCATTCACAGCAGTAAATCAATATATAATAAAGTTTTCAACTTATTGGGCATAACAAATGGCAACAAACATAATGAAAACCATATGGTAGTGGTTAATGGTACATTTAATGTCAGTGCTAACTCTATTTCTCCACAGATAATGGCTATAAATTTGTGCAGCACGGTTGACTGACTCATTTAATTCTATCAAGTGATTTTCTATGTAGTAACAAGGCATTTTTCTCTACAGCTTAATTTTTGGAATTGTCATATTATCTGTGAGGCACAGGACTTAAGTCAGTACTTACAAGACTAAATAAGCCTTTCAAGTTACACTGCAACTATATCGTGGAAACTCAACATACACAAACAGCTTGTCTTGTAAATAGTATATCTGATTTTTCAAAATAACACACATGTCTATTTAAAATACGTTGTGTTACATCAAATGTTATCATTTCTTTAAACATGACATTTATTTTATAGAATTTGAGATTGTAAAAGCAATAGTTATAGAAAATTGGGGGGAAAATACAAAACCTAAAGGGGAAGGGGAGTCATTTCTAATATGCTCACCCAGTAGGATTTTGGTATTTTCCCTTTCATTATATGGATTAAGTATCTTTCTTTCTAAGACAATATTTTTACTTAGAGGAATAAACTCAAGCCATATGGAAAAGTTTATGGGCACCATTGCCTTCTCTGAGAGAGATCAAGACTTGACTGTAAATGACAAGGCCTAGGATATAGAAGATGCTATGAAAATATCTTTCTGATCCTGGGACAGGAAAGAATTCCTAAAAAGGAAAAAAAAAAGAAAAAAAAAAAGAAAAGTTTAAAGTAAATAAAAATAACCATTTTTCAGTCTCTCTTCTTTATGATCTGCTATCATACCTCTTCTTAAAAATAATTTATAATTTTCTTCATAATTTTTCTTTTTACCACCTAGCTCATGATATATACTAGTTATAATTTGTAGCATGTGCTTATGTTTATAATATAAAACAATCCATTTAAACCTCTGTCTCTTGCTCTATCACCTGCAAGGTGATCTGCTGGCTGATCTAGAAAACCAAGTGAAAGTGAAAGTGCTAGTTGCCCAGTTGTGTCCGACTCTTTGTGACCCCGTGGACTATAGCCCGCCAGGCTCCTCTGTCCATGGAACTCTCCAGGCAAGAATACTGGAGTGGGTTGCCATTCCCTTCTCCAGGGGATCATCCTGACCTTGGGATCGAACCCAAATCTCCTGCATTGCAGGCAGATTCTTTACCATCTGATCCAGGAACATACTTTTTACTTCTCATCTTTCAGATTTCTGGCTGTTATATGATTAATTTCGGTTTCCAAACTATCAAATTTCTGTGTGTTGGCAATAGAAAAACTCCATAATTTTAAAGTTGACAAAACAGCCATTATATAGTACACTGTTGGTGGATTGTAAATTGTTGCAGTCACTGTGGAAAATAATATGATGATTCCTCAAAAGAAAATAAAAAATAGAACTAACATAGGATCCAGCAATCCCATTTCTTGATATTTATCCAAAGAAAATCAAAGCCCTAATTCAAAAAGCTATATGCACCCCCTTGTACACTGCAACATTTACAACAGCCAAGATATAAAAACAACTTGTGTCCATTGAAAAATGAACGGATAAAGATGATGTTGCAAAGAGTCGCAAGAGTTGCAAAGAGTTGGACATGACTGAAATGACAAATACACACACACACACACACACACACACACATATATATATATATATATATATATATACACACATATATATAGATGGGCTTCCCTGGTGGCTCAGTGGTAAAGAATCTGCCTGCCAACACAGAGATTGTGGGTTTGATCCCTGGGTCAGGAAGATCCCCTGGAGATGGCAATGGAAACCCAACTAAGTCCCTAAGTCATGTCCAACACTTTTGCGACCCCATGGACTATAGTCTGTTAGGCTCCTTTGTCCATGGGATTTTCCAGGCAAGAATACTGGTGTATATGGCCATTGCCTTCTCCAGAGAATCTTCCTGATGCAGGGATTGAACCTGCATCGCCTGCAGCTTTTGCATTGGCAGCTGAATTCTTTACCATGTATGTAAATATATATATATATATATATATATATATATATATATATGTGCGTGTGTGTATGTGTAAAGAAGCTGTAAAAAAGAATGAGATCGTGCAATTTGCAACATCATCAAAAAAGCAAGAGAGTTCCAGAAAAACATCTATTTCTGCTTTATTGACTATGCCAAAGCCTTTGACTGTGTAGATCACAATAAACTGTGGAAAATTCTGAAAGAGATGGGAATACCAGACCAGGACCACCTGACCTGCCTCTTGAGAAATCTGTATGCAGGTCAGGAAGCAACAGTTAGAACTGGACATGAACAACAGACTGGTTCCAAATAGGAAAAGGAGTACATCAAGGCTGTATATTGTCACCCTGCTTATTTAACTTATATGCAGAGTACATCGTGAGAAACACTGGGCTGGAAGAAGCACAAGCTGGAATCAAGATTGCCGGGAGAAATATCAATAACCTCAGATATGCAGATGACACCACCCTTATGGCAGAAAGTGAAGAGGAGCTAAAGAGCCTCTTGATGAAAGTGAAAAAGGAGAGTAAAAAGGTTGGCTTAAAGCTCAACATTCAGAAAACAAAGATCTTGGCATCTGGTCCCATCACTTCATGGGAAATAGATGGGGAAACAGTGGAAACAGTGTCAGACTTTGTTTTTTGGGGCTCCAAAATCATGGCAGATGGTGATTGCAGCCATGAAATTAAAAGACACTTACTCCTGGAAAGGAAAGTTATGACCAACCTAGATAACATATTCAAAAGCAGAGACATTACTTTGCCAACAAAGGTTCATCTAGTCAAGGCTATGGTTTTTCCTGTGGTCAGGTATGGATGTGAGAGTTGGACTGTAAAGAAAGCTGAGCACTGAAGAATTGATGACTTTGAACTGTGGTGTTGGAGAAGACTCTTGAGAGTCCCTTGGACTGCAAGGAGATCCAACCAGTCCATCCTAAAGGAGATCAGTCCTGGGTGTTCTTTGGAAGGACTGATGCTGAAGCTGAAACTCCAATACTTTGGCCACCTCATGCGAAGAGTTGACTCACTGGAAAAGACTCTGATACTGGGAGGGATTGAGGGCAGGAGGAGAAGGGGACGACAGAGGATGAGATGGCTGGATGGCATCACTGACTCGATGGACTTGAGTTTGAGTGAACTCCAGAAGTTGGTGATGGACAGGGAGGCCGGCGTGCTGCGATTCATGGGGTCACAAAGAGTCAGACACGACTGAGCAACTGAACTGAAATGAACTGAAGAGAGTAGATCTTAAAGGCCCTCATCACAAGGGGAAAAAATGGTTTTAATTATATATATGTGGATGGATGTTAACTAGACTTAACTTATTGTGGTGATCATTTTACAATATATAAAAATATTATTTCATTGTATAATATATCTTTGTGTCTGATTTTTTGCAACCCCATGGACTGTAGCTGCCAGGCTCCTCGGTCCATGAGATTTTCCTTAAGACTATTGGATGGGGCTGCCATTTCCTCCTCCTGAGGATCTTCCTGACCCAGGGATAGAACCAATGTCCCCTGCATCAGCAAGTGGATTCTTTACCATTGAGCCACCTGGAAACCCATATAGGAAATTTATATGTTATATGTTATATATCAATTATACCTCAATTTTAAAAAAGTTTGCTGTATAAATGGAATTATATGTTATATAATTTTTCTATATTGACTCTTTTCACTCAGAATAATTCCCTTGCGAACCATCCAAATTATTATGTGTGGCAATCGTGTGCTCCTTTTTACTACTGTGTAACATTACAGTTTGTTAAACTAGTCACTTATTAAAGGACATTTGGGTTTTTTTAAGCATTTGCTATTACAGATCTGTTATGAGCATTGGTATACAAAAATTATAATCATTATAATTCTGAGATTATTATGCACTTTAGAAGTAAATTTAATTGTATTTCACTTAATCCTAAACTCTTCCTGCTCAAAGACAAGTGCTCTAAGCATCAAAGTTCAGTGGATCCACTTTGATTTATTGTTGACTGTCTCTACTCATTTCATATTATAATTAGCAGCTCTTCATTATTGTATATCATGTTCTGCATTTTTTTTTGCTGTAAACAGAATTATAGATCCAAACTCAATTTCCATTAGAACTTGGCACTTTCCAGTCTCTTGTTGTTAAGTTATTTGAAGTCATTCTCAGTTGCATTCATTTGGTTGTATTTTTTTTCCCTATATATGCTTAAATCATTTACTTTTAGACCTAGAGTTCTGATCATGTGTGTCTAGATGCAAAGTGGTTTTACAATCATCTTGACAGATAATAGGTCCTTTCTACCCCCAAAATTTGAATATTTGTTCATTTTCTTTCCTGAATTATCTCTTTTTTTTTCCATTTTAAAACTCCAAAGGATTTAGAGAAAAGTCTTCATTATCTATATTTGTCTTATTAATTATATGTCCATAGCACCCTATACATACCTGCATTACCACATCACTTCAAAATTATCCTTTAGGTCTCCCCAACTTGACTATGAACTCTTTTGAAAAAAAGTTCTGGATGCCTTGTTCAATGCTGTATTCTCAAATAACCTGAAATATAGTAGGTAATCAATAATCGTTTGTTAAACTAAGCTGAATTTAATACATAATGTGAAGATTTAAGTCTGAAAGGAAAGAAACTGAACTATCATTTAAAAATGATGCCTAGTACTTATATTAAGGAACATATTCTTTTCTTGGTAAACAATAGGTAACCTTCCAACTGACCTCTACAAACTATAGATTACCAAGAAATAACTGGTAACCATGGCGCCCTGCACACTTCTGGTTTGTAGGGCTGTATTATCTAGGACTCCAATGCATGTTTCATGCCTCTAGTTAAGAACATTTTCACAAAGTTGTTGATGTAGGCATGAGATAATCCATTGATAAGATCTACTCTCTTTTGGTTGGTATTTTAGTTTGATTAAAGTCACTTATTGAGAAATTTTCAACTAATTCTTGCTTTATTGAATATATGGATGGCGGAATGTTGAGACGCTGTTTCTACCACCTGACAGATTCAGACAATAAGTTGGGAAAAGCAGACAGAAATCTTTGCTTATCATGAATCCAAAAGGTGAAAGGAAACGACTGAAGAATTTTCGATTGAAAAGTGAAGTGGTCATAGATATGTTTTGGAAATCTCTTTCAAGTCTTCAATAGCTTGTGAGATGGTGACTTAGAAAATGAATCTGTAGGCTGGGAGACAGGGAGCTATTTTTAAAAGCCCAACAAAAGATAATGATGGAAATAGGCATAAAGTTACAGCCGAGCAAGATGAATAAACTCTAGAGATCTACTGTACAATATTATAGGTATGGTCAACAATAAATTATTGCAAACTTAAATATTTACAAAGAGGGTAGATCTCACATTAAGTGTTCTTAAAACAATAAATTAAATTTTAAAGATGATGGGAGGTTGGAGTGGCATATGAGAGGTTAAGGAAAGTGAGGCATCTGTGATATCTCCCAGTCCACCAATCTACTTTCAATCAGCTTAACTGCTGGGCAAACTACGCGTTAACTCACTGAGAAAGACAACTAGTTTAGCGAGAAGTTCATATAACTTCCCTTTCAAGGTTGAATGTTCAAACACTGCTCAATAAGATGCTTTCCCACAAGAAACAATTTCATGTATATCCAAATGTAAAGGTGATAACTTAACAGCTTAAGACTAATTAAAACATTAACAGCCCTAACATACTAGATCATGAGATAGATTGAAACTACTAGATCAAGGAGATAGATTGAAAAGACATAAAGTAATAAATGATTTAACCTCAGTAGGTCCAGTAAGGCTCTCTGTAACTTTCTCTCTGCACCTTAAGATTTTAGCATTTTTTGCACTTGAATGTGTGGACACCTGTTTACTCCAAAGATGGAAACTTCTGACTCTCTGTCGAAGTTGTCAGGGCTTTTATTTTCTCTCAATTTAAGGTAAGAAATTTATTCTTAGCAATGAATGTCTCTATTTTTATTTCCTTTACATAGTCAAAGCAAGGTCAAGATCAAGAGGTCCATGCCTTAATATAATTTCACCTTGCTTTGTATAAAAACATAAAGCATTTTAAAAATTGTATTCATCTTTTTTTAGGTTATATGGTGCTATCTATATACAAACCCCTAAGTTAGAGGGAAAAGAAAAAACCTAAACATTCTACAGCTCCTATCTTTTAGACATTTTCATGATGAAACTAATGATGAAAATTTTTAAATGCACATCCTTTAGCTAAAATAAAATTCTTTGCATAAAGTAAAAAATATACCAATTAAATGACCTTTCTCACCTTTTTGCAAAACCAGCAAGTTAAAAAGAGAGAAATGGAACTGAAGATATCAATTCTCAGGTACAATTTATATTAAGAAACAGAATATTGCAAGTATTTTTGTTTTAAAAATATTATAAATATATACTATGTATTGCATTTAATAAGGCATTAATATCCCTAATTTTATTGTTTAACCCCAAAAAGCACTATGGCTAAATTATAAAGAACATGCTAATAATAATAATAATGAAAGGAAATATTCCTTTTCTCACCCGAGGCCCTTGTACCTGGAACATTCTGTCCCTGAGGATGTTTTTTTTTTTTTTCTCATTTCTTCTTCCTCCTTCTGACCTCTGTAAAGCAAACTTCTCATCCTTCATTTTTAATGTTAAATTCTCAGAAAATTTCCTAAGTAACCCATCTTCAATCTTCTATTATTTCCTCCCTACATCATAATTCTCTGAAAAATATCACTATTTAAAATTTTTTGTTTATTTTTCTTCATTTAGGTCAAGCACCTTCTCACTCTTGCTTGCCATCATAAACCCGGTACTTAAAACAACTACGAAAAAGTTTTGTTTTTTTGTTTTTTGTTTTACATTTTTTTTTAAATTTTATTTTATTTTTAAACTTTACATAATTGTATTAGTTTTGCCAAATATCAAAATGAATCCACCACCAGTATACATGTGTTCCCCATCCTGAACCCTCCTCCCTCCTCCCTCCCCATACCATCCCTCTGGGTCGTCCCAGGGCTCTAGCCCCAAGCATCCAGTATCGTGCATCGAACCTGGACTGGCATCTCATCTCATACATGATATTTTACATGTTTTTTGAAATCATGTCAAGTTTTTTCTAACCACAATGGTAGGAAATTAGAAAGCAAAATGGCAACCGACTCCAGTATTCTCTCCTAGAGAATCCCACGGACAGAGGAACTTGGCAGACTACAGTTCATGGGGTTGCGTGGAGTCAGGGGCACAACTTAGGGACTAAACCACTAACCACCACCAACAGGAAGAAAGCTGGAAAATTCGCAAATAAGTAGAAATTAAACAACATGCTACTGAACAACCGAGTCAAAGAAGATCAAAAATGAAATTACAAAGTATCTTGAGACAAATATAAAGGAAAACACACTAAAACAGATGGGATGCAGCAAAAGCCATTCTAAGTGGGAAGTTTTTAGAAATAAATACTACATTAAAAAAAGAGAGAGAGAGAGCTAAAGTAAACAAACTACCTTTACAACCTCAAATCATTAGAAAAAGAAGAACAAACTATGCCTGTTAGATGCAAGAAAGAAAAAATAAAGATTAGATCAGAAATAGATGATAGAGACTAGAAACATAATAGAAAAAAATTAATGAAACTAAGAGTTTATTTTTAGAAAAGGTAAACAAAATTGACCAATCTTTGACTAGATTAACCAAGAGAAAAGAGAGAAGTTGCACATAAAATTGAAAATGAAAGAGGATACATTGTAATTCAGTCAGTTCAGTCGCTCAGTCATGTCCGACTCTTTGCGACCCCATGAATCACAGCACGCCAGGCCTCCCTGTCCATCACCAACTCCCGGAGTTCACTCAGACTCATGTCCATCGAGTCAGTGATGCCATCCAGCCATCTCATCCTCTGTCGTCCCCTTCTCCTCCTGCCCCCAATCCCTCCCAGCATCAGAATCTTTTCCAATGAGTCAACTCTTCACGTGAGGTGGCCAAAGTACTGGAGTTTCAGCTTTAGCATCATTCCTTTCAAAGAAATCTCAGGGCTGATCTCCTTCAGAATGGACTGGTTGGATCTCCTTGCAGTCCAAGGGACTCTCAAGAGTCTTCTCCAACACCACAGTTGAAAAGCATCAATTCTTTGGCGCTCAGCTTTCTTCACAGTCCAACTCTCACATCCATACATGACCACTGGATTGTAATTATTACGACAGAAATACAAAAGATATAAGAAGCTATTGTGAACAATTACAAGCCAATAAACTGTACAACTTAGAAAAAAAATGGATAAATTCCTAGAAACACACAACCTATCAGGACTGAATCATGAAGAATTAGAAAATCTGAAGAGACTGATAATGACTAACAAAACTGAACTAATAATCAAAAACCTCCTTATAAAGACCTATGTTTATAAATACCCTCTCCAGAGCTGCCTGCTCTAATGCCACCCTCCATTGTCTGTGACTCTACTTTGTATAGAGTACCATTCCTCCACATGAAAACACCTTGAGCCTTGCCTAAAAAATCAATTCAAAGAAAAAGATACTTAGATTTGATTAACCAACTAAACAATGATCTTGTTTACTTTTAATACAACCAGTGCAAATCTCCCCTAATTCTGTGAACACTTCTTACTCTACTTCTCACCAGAATTAGACACAGCTGAAGAAGCTTTTCTTGAAACATTCTTTCTTTCATTCCTCACCTTCTCCAGACCTTCATATCTCAGTGATTATTCTTAATGTTCATAGCAGATTTCTCTTTATTTCCCTATTTTGGATGAAGAGCAAACTTACATGTGCAAAACTTTACTCTTAGTTAAGCCTCTTGTGTCCAGCTCTCTAGACAACATCACCATGTGGATGTCCCAGATTAAAACCAAGATTAACGCATTAAAACAAACAAAAAAGCATTTCCTGCATTTTCCTCTGTTTTATTCATCTTAGTAAATGGTACCAACATTCTTATTTGTTTAAGCCAAAAAACAACATCATTTTTTTTCTTGTTTCCACACCTCATACCTTAATCATTATCAAATCAGATCCGCTCTAGCTTCTAAATGTTGGCCAGATCCAACCAATACTCACCATTTCCACAACTATAATTCTAATTCAAGTTACCTTGCAACGTCCCTTGCCAGGACTACTGAAACAGCTCCCTAGTTGGCCTAATTTCAGTCTGCCATCCTACCTTTATGTCTGTCCTTATAGATTAGAGTATTGTGTACTTTAGTCTTTTTGTTTCAGCTTAAAGAGTTCTTTTCAATATTTTTTTGTAAGGTAGGTCTAGTGGTAGTGAACTCTCTCAGCTTTGTTCATCTGGAAAAGCCTTAGTTTATCCTTCATGTTTGAATGGTAACTCTGCTGGATAGAATGTTCTTGGCTGGCAATTTTTATGGTTCAATATTTTGAATATGTGATTCTACTATCTCCTGGCCTGTAGAGTTTCTACTAAGAAATCTCTTGATAGCCTAAAGGGGGATACCTTTATAGGTGACAGTCTTTTTTTCCCTTGCTGCTTTTAACATTTTTTCCTGTATTGTTAATTTTTGATAATTTCAATATAATGTATCTTGAAGAAGATCTTTTTGCATTGAGATAATAAGGTGTTGCATAATTTCATAGACTTGTATACCAAGTTCTTTCCATGTTTGAGAAGTTCTCAACTATCATTTTTTAAATATACCCTCTGCTCCCTTCTCCCTCTCTTCTGCTTCTCAGAAACACATTGTTCTTGCATTGACTTTTCTAATGGAGTCAGTTCACACATAGTTTCTTCACTTTTAAAAAATCTTACTTTCCTTTCCTCCTGCATCAAAATTATTTCTATATTTTTTCCCTTGAGCTTGCTAATTCTCTCTTCCATATGATCTGTTCTATTTCCAAAGCTTTCTAATGCATTCTTTAACTTATTTATTGAGTGCTTCAGCTCCAGAATTTCTACTTGTTTCTTTTTTAGAATTTCAGTCTCTTTAGTAAAGTACTCCTCTGTTTGTTGGTTTTTATTTCTGAGGTCATTGAACTTCCCTTCTGAATTTTCTTTAGTTTGTTGGATTTCTTCATAACAGCTCTTTGAAAGTCCTTATGTAGATCATAATGGTCCATGTCTTTGAGTTTGGTTGCTGGAAAACTGCCATTTTCTTTTTGTGACACCGTAATACTGTGATTTTTCATAGTGTTAGATGAGAAGTGTCTCTGCCACTGCATTTGACACAGTGAACACCTTTCGAACTTAGGCAAGGCTTGGGTCACTTCAATTATAATAGTTCAATAGATTGATAGTTAGGAGCCTTTTTCTTTTCTTTTTTCTATCTCTCAGAAGCATGTTTTTTTATTAAAAATCACTGGTGCAGGACATCAGATGCTCCATCCTTCCCATTTTCCCTGTTCACAGTGTCTCTTCTCTGGGTACCCTGAGCTGCTGTCCACGCATTCTCCTCCTTTTTGCTCAAGAGACCAAGAACACACATCACAGCCTTGTCACCTCTAATGGGCTAAGGCTTGGATGAGAAAGTTGCTAGACAGAAGACATTGTCTGGAGGATTCTATTGTTTCCTGCATTTTTTTTTTTTTTTTCGGGCTTGCCTGCATTCTTCCCTTTCTTTATTGTAATCTGAACTTTGTACTTTTTTTTTGATCCACTGCTGAATCTGTTTGCTCTTTGTATCCAAATCATATTGTCCAACGTTTGAAGAAAAAGTCAGTTCCTTTGCCAGGGTGGGTCTGGCTTGAGTTCAGCCCTCTCCATCTTTCTGAGCCACAGCTGCACCTGATGGATCTGTGAGCCCGTCAGGAGCTGATACGGGGTGGGTTCCACCCCTCTTCACCAGCCATAGGTCCCGATGGGCAGCCATGAGCCTGACTGCACTCGCTCTGTGCGTGTGGTCCTTGCCCTGCTCCTCCACGTGAATGATAACGCACGTGAATGATAACGTGAATGATAACGCTTGTTGATTTTTCTCCCAACGTTACTGAAAGACATCTCATCCCTTTTTTTTTTTTTTCCCTTCCCTCGTCCTGGGTGTCTTCAGTACTAAAAGCTTTTGTGTGAACGAGGCAGGCTGGTACTGGGGACCACTGTACGGGCACTGGATTCTGTAGGATGTACTTACCCAAACATCTTCTAATGCAGTTGTTCTCAGTCTATCTGGCTTGTGATGTGAACTTCTTCAGGAAAAGAGCAGCCATCCTTTTTAGGAAGAACCGTAATCATCCCCAGTGGATGGCATTTAGTGGAGTTCAGTTCAGTTTAGTTCAGTTGCTCAGTCGTGTCCGACTCTTTGCGACCCCATGAATCACAGCATGCCAGGCCTCCCTGTCCATCACCAACTCCCGGAGTTCAATCAAACTCATGTCCATCGAGTCAGTGATGCCATCCAGCCATCTCATCCTCTGTCGTCTGCTTCTCCTCCTGCCCCCAATTCCCCCCCATCAGGGTCTTTTCTGAGTCAACTCTTCACATGAGGTGGCCAAAGTATTGGAGTTTCAGCTTCAACATCAGTCCTTCCAAAGAACACCCAGGACTCATCTCCTTTAAGATGGACTGGTTGGATGTCCTTGCAGTCCAAGGGACTCTCAAGAGACTTCTTCAACACCACAGTTCAAAAGCATCAATTCTTCAGCGCTCAGCTTTCTTCACAGTCCAACTCTCACATCCATACATGACCACTGGAAAAACCATAGCCTTGACTAGACAGACCTATGTTGGCAACGTAATATCTCTGCTTTTTAATATGCTATCTAGATTGGTCATAACTTTCCTTCCAAGGAGTAAGCATCTTTTAATTTCATGGCTGCAATCTCCATCTGCCGTGATTTTGGAGCCCCAAAAAACAAAGTCTGACACTGTTTCCACTGTTTCCCCATCTATTTCCCAAAGTGATGGGACCAGATGCCATGATCTTAGTTTTCTGAATGTTGAGCTTTAAGCAAAACTTTTCACTCTCCTCTTTCACTTTCATCAAGAGGCTTTCTAGTTCCTCGTCACTTTCTGCCATAGGGTGGTGCCATCTGCATATCTGAGGTTATTGATATTTCTCCCAGCAATCTTGATTACAGCTTGTGCTTCTTCCAGCCCAGCGTTTTTCATGATGTACTCTGCATATAAGTTAAATGAGCAAGGTGACAACATACAGCCTTGATGTACTCCTTTTCCTATTTGGAACCAGTCTGTTGTTCCATGTCCAGTTCTAACTGTTGCTTCCTGACCTGCATATAGGTTTCTCAAGAGGCAGGTCAGGTGGTCTGGTATTCCCATCTCTTTCACAATTTTCCACAGTTTATTGTGATCCACACAGTCAAAGGCTTTGGCATAGTCAATAAAGCAGAAATAGATGTTTTTCTGGAACTCTCTTGCTTTTTCCATGATCCAGCAGATGTTGAGAATTTGATCTCTGCTTCCTCTGCCTTTTCTAAAACCAGCTTGAACATCTGGAAGTTCACGGTTCAAGTATTGCTGAAGCCTGGGTTGGAGAATTTTGAGCATTACTTTGCTAGCATGTGAGATGAGTGCTATTGTGTGGTAGTTTGAGCCTTCTTTGGCATTGCCTTTCTTTGGGATTGGAATGAAAACTGACCTTTTCCAGTTCTGAATGCCAGCTAATACTTGAAATGGGATCACTGAAAAACTCCACATCCTACGAGTACCGGAAGACAGACTGACAGATGTCCCCAGAGCCGGTCTCCTATGGTCATGGTTCCTCTCCTGCAGCTCCTGCTTCTGTCCTAACTCCTTTTTCCGGGGCTCTTCAGCAACAACCCTGACTGTCCTATACCAGGCCACTGATTGATAAGGTTTGGCTAAAGCAGCCTGCAAACAGGCTCTGGGGTGCGACCCCTTCACCTTCCATAGTGTGGAGTCTATCTTTTGCTTTCTAGATAGAGAACAAGATTTTAGTCTTTTTACTTTTTCTTATTGGAACTGATTTCTGGTAATGTTGGGAGTTATGCATTAAAAAAAGAAAAAGATGGTGGCAGAGCAGGGTGAAGTGTGTACTTAACACTGGGGACTTCGAGTATGCCCACAACTTGGTAGGAAGATCCTCTAGCTGGGGGTCCCAGAAGCCAGGGTACAGTCCTCTTGCTTTCTGAGGCAGACAACAGGAGATATTTTGCTTCTATTCTCTCTGTCTACCTATTTCCCTTTCCTTTCCTTCCCCGTAGACAGTGCAGTCTCCCCTCAGGAAGCACCTACTCCCTCCTGCTGTACACACGTGGCGAAGTGGGCCCCCATTCACCGCCTTCATCCTCCACCCTTCTCTAACAGAAAAAGGGCACCAGCACACAGCTGGACTAGCAACCAGCTTCTCTTCCATCACTGCCTCTGGCCACTCCTGGCCTCTCTGCAACTCTCCTTGGTCCACCACCTCCTCCATGATCCAATCCACCCACTTTTGGGTGCATAGATGAATGAATCTCTCAGGTGCCTGATACTCTTTGCAGAGGTACTTTTTTTTGCTTTTTGTTTTTTTTTTTTTATTTTGGTTATAGTTGTCTGATTAGTTGTAAATCGAAGGCTAGATTAAAAAAAGCATTGATTCACATCACCATGATGCTGATTTCACTTCAACTGTCTCTTTTACACGATTAAGAAGGATTGGAATATGGAAAAGACCTCACAATTAGAAATATGCATATATATTCCAATTGTCCATCTTTAAATATATTAGCATCATTTCTGTGTGACCATATTTTTTCAAATATAATATGTTGCATAAATCATTTTTCATGATACCTACTCTAATCATTCTACTTCTGCTTTCTATCTCTGAAACTATTGCTGTTAACTCAGGCTCCAGTCGTCTCTAAAGATTGCCTTTTTCTAATGTCCCCTATCTGATCAGTGATTTTTCCTTTTCAATACCTCTTACAACTTCCCATTTCTTTCCATTTCTGTTCAGGCCCTTATCACTTCTCACCTGGATTACTTCAATAAAATTATAATTGGTCTCTAGGTTTCAGGCACTTCTCTTCACTCTCCATCTTGCTTACTATTGATAGATTAATCTTCCTAAAAGGCCTACAACACACTTTTCATCATGTCATTTCACTGTTCAAAAATCTCCAGTGAGAACATAGAAAAATGAAAATAGATCATTTGCTTGAGAAGGGATGTAAGGCCATGTTATTTTTTCTTTTGCTTTTCTTTTTAAATCCTACATAATTTTTGCAATGTTGCTTTGTGTAATTAGTATAATAAAATTAATTATCTGAAAGTTAAAATTCTAGTAACCTCTACCATATACTTCCAACGTTCTTTACTACTTCTTATTCCACCACTCCAGTAAATAAAACTTACATTCCCTCTACTTTAAAACTATAAAAATTACAACCTTGATTTTTTTTTAACTTAAATCCCAATCATATGTAAATTTCTTAATTATATTAGCTGGAAATAATTCCTTTGTATATACACAAACCTAATTTCTTGTGAGAACAAATCATTTGACCCTCATCACTTTAAGTTTTTCATTAGTATTTATGTTTTCATCTCAATTTTTCCTTTCTCCTCTAAGTGAAAAAAAAAAGCACACCCTTAAGAATAAGAACTCTTCCTCTTCTCTAAACTAGGGGCCACAGTAACTTGAAAACACACCATAGGCATTTAACAAATATATATGTTTCATTAAATCAATGATCAAATGCTTCAAAGGCAATTGGGTATTTGCTCATGGAGTACCTTTTCATTTTTGTTTTAAAATTAAAACCAGAAGCCAAGAAACAGAAGCCTTTGAGAACACTTTCAAAAGAGCCAGCATTATAGAAATTGTTCAATCTAGTATCTAAAGACTGAGTATAAATGTGACACATCCAATTGTCATGTTTGTTGAACAATTCATTTATTGAGTACAAATGGGATGCTCTTCTCTCATCTACTTAAGTCAGAAGGTATCACTCAGCATCTGGCTCTTCAAACTGATCACAAGATGCAGAGAATATGAGCAGCACTCTAATTGTCCCTTTGCTGGGCTTTAGTTTCATGAGTATCACTCAGAGATCAACACTAACTTGAATTGCTATCATTGTGGAGCCTGGATAGGAGAAAGGAAGTCAAGAAACACCTGGAGTAACAGGCAAATTTGGCCTTGGAATACGGAATGAAGCAGGGCAAAGACCGATAGAGTTTTGCCAAGAAAATGCACTGGTCATAACAAACACCCTCTTCCAACAACACAAGAGAAGACTCTATACATGGACATCACCAGATGGTCAACACCGAAATCAGATTGATTATATTCTTTGCAGCCAAAGATGGAAAAGCTCTATACAGTCAGCAAAAACAAGACCAGGAACTGACTGTGGCTCAGACCATGAACTTCTTATTGCCAAATTCAGACTTAAATTGAAGAAAGTAGGGAAACCCACTAGACCATTCAGGTATGACCTAAATCAAATCCCTTATGATTATACAGTGGAAGTGAGAAATAGATTTAAGGGCCTAGATCTGATAGACAGAGTGCCTGATGAACTATGGGATGAGGTTCCTGACATTGTACAGGAGATAGGGATCAAGATCATTCCCATAGAAAAGAAATGCAAAAAAGCAAAATGGCTGTCTGGAGAGGCCTTACAAATAGCTGTGAAAAGAAGAGAAGAGAAAAGCAAAAGAGAAAAGGAAAGATATAAACATCTGAATGCAGAGTTCCAAAGAATAGCAAGAAGAGATAAGAAAGCCTTCTTCAGCGATCAATGCAAAGAAATAGAGGAAAACAATAGAATGGGAAAGACTAGAGATCTCTTCAAGAAAATCAGAGATACCAAAGGAACATTTCATGCAAAGATGAGCTCGATAAAGGACAGAAATGGTATGGACCTAACAGAAGCAGAAGATATTAAGAAGAGATGGCAAGAATACACAGAAGAACTGTACAAAAAAGATCTTCATGACCCAGATAATCACGATGGTGTGATCACTGACCTAGAGCCAGACATCCTGGAATGTGAAGTCAAGTGGGACTTAGAAAGCATCACTACGAACAAAGCTAGTGGAAGTGATGGAATTCCAGTTGAGCTATTCCAAATCCTGAAAGATGATGCTGTGAAAGTGCTGCACTCAATATGCCAGCAAATGTGGAAAACTCAGCAGTGGCCACAGAACTGGAAAAGGTCAGTTTTCATTCCAATCCCAAAGAAAGGCAATGCCAAAGAAGGCTCAAACTACCGCACAATTGCACTCATTTCACACGCTAGTAAAGTAATGCTCAAAATTCTCCAAGCCAGGCTTCAGAAATATGTGAACCATGAACTTCCTGATGTTCAAACTGGTTTTAGAAAAGGCAGAGGAACTAGAGATCAAATTGCCAACATCCGCTGGATCATGGAAAAAGCAAGAGAGTTCCAGAAAAACATCTATTTCTGCTTTATTGACTATGCCAAAGCCTTTGACTGTGTGGATCACAATAAACTGTGGAAAATTCTGAAAGAGATGGGAATACCAGACCATCTGATCTGCCTCTTGAGAAATTTGTATGCAGGTCAGGAAGCAACAGTTAGAACTGGACATGGAAAAACAGACTGCTTCCAAATAGGAAAGGAGTTCGTCAAGGCTGTATATTGTCACCCTGTTTATTTAACTTATATGCAGAGTACATCATGAGAAATGCTGGACTGGAAGAAACACAAGCTGGAATCAAGATTGCCGGGAGAAATATCAATCACCTCAGATATGCAGATGACACCACCCTTATGGCAGAAAGTGAAGAAGAACTAAAAGGCCTATTGATGAAAGTGAAAGGAGAGTGAAAAAGTTGGCTTAAAGCTCAACATTCAGAAAACGAAGATCATGGCATCCGGTCCCACCACTTCATGGGAAATAGATGGGGAAACAGTGAAAACAGTGTCAGACTTTATTTTTCTGGGCTCCAAAATCACTACAGATGGTGACTGCAGCCATGAAATTAAAAGACGCTTACTCCTTGGAAGGAAAGTTATGACCAACCTAGATAGCATATTCAAAAGCAGAGACATTACTTTGACAATAAAGTCCGGCTAGTCAAGGCTATGGTTTTTCCTGTGGTCATTTATGGATGTGAGAGTTGGACTGTGAAGAAGGCTGAGTGCCGAAGAATTGATGCTTTTGAACTGTGGTGTTGGAGAAGACTCTTGAGAGTCCCTTGGACTGCAAGGAGATCCAACCAGTCCATTCTGAATGAGACCAGCCCTGGGATTTCTTTGGAAGGAATAATACTAAAGCTGAAACTCCAGTACTTTGGCCACCTCATGAGAAGAGTTGACTCATTGGAAAGATGCTGGGAGGGATTGGGGGCAGGAGGAGAAGGGGACGCCAGAGGATGAGATGGCTGAATGGCATCACTGACTCGATGGACGTGAGTCTGAGTGAACTCCGGGAGTTGGTGATGGATAGGGAGGCCTGGTGTGCTGTGATTCATGGGATGGCAAAGAGTCAGACATGACTAAGCGACTGATCTGATCTGATCTGAAAGAAATATTTAATTGCTGTGGCATATGTATGAAGTGTGACAACTTAACAGTAGTCTAAGGGGAGGGGAAGACTTGTAAATATATAAATAATTATGACATCTTTTCCCTTCTCTTCCAATGAAACAACTAAGCTAGGTCAAAGAAAACAAATGAATATATCTAGCTCCTTGTAGAGATACACTGATATTTTTACTACACATTTAATCCATGTTTCACTGCAGTAAGCAATACAGGTGAACATCTGATTATTCAATCATCTGATATTCTTCACAAAAGCTGGAAATTACACTCATTGTAATCTTGTGTTAGCAGGCAGTAAACATAGCTTGAAGCTGGCCACGTGGCTGTTTGTAAAATGCTGGGAAATTGCCTGAGGATGTAGAATAGCTCTTTTGGCCTCTACTTTCCACCTCAGTTCAGCAAAAGAGAGAGGTGGCAATACACCCAGTACCTCAGCTACCAGTTTCTGCATCTGTCAGCTTTATACCCTAGAAAAATCTTAACTGAACCATCACTTATTGAACAGATTTCCACATACTAAACCTGAGGAAGTAGTTTCAGCCCACTGGTGGTATAGCCAGTGCTAACCACAGTGACCACTGAATTCTTCTTAAAAATTATTTTTTTTAAAAAAAAAGCTAGATCAAATCGTGTAAGAAAATGTTTCCTTGCTTTAACTGAAACACAATGAGTAACAGATCTGTAAAATACAGAAATTTCTATTTAGTTCTTTCTGTTCGTGTGACTTTGGAGTAGATTACAAATCCTAAGGGATATTTTAACCCTATTTCCTACCATTGGGCTTCCCTGGTGACTCAGACGGTAAAGCATCTGTCTGCAATGCAGGAGACCCGGGTTCGATCCCCGGTTTGGGAAGATCCCCTGGAGAAGGAAATGGCAGTCCACTCCAGCATTCTTGCCTGGAAAAATCCCATGGATGGTGGAGCCTGGTAGGCTACCTTCCACAGGGTCGCAAAGAGTCAGACACGACTGAGGGACTTCACTTTCATTTTCATTTTCCTACCATTGCAACTTTTAAGTATGTAAAACAAACTCAACACATTTTTAAATTCCACCATCATTTTTTGATACCAAATAAAATGCTACTGCTAGTTAGAGCTATTTGATGCTGTTTGTTGGATGAACAAATGACATCTATCTCAGAGCAATCATGTTACTTCTTTGTATTGTCAATCTCTATTACTCTTCATCCAAATATATCCATAACCAGGATTACTTCTTTACATACTACATAAAGTGTCTTGGTTTGTGGCACAAATTGATATCTGCAGAGTCTGGGGATCGTTGGGATGATAACTGACTGATTTTCTGCTTCTGTTTCCCAGTGTTTCCATTTGCTTCAATTCACTATCCCTCCACACATCCTTCAATAGTGTCCTCTTCCACCCCTCTAATAGCTTTGCCATTGTCATCTGTCTGCACTGACAGATTGTACTTTAAACTGATTTTATTCAGTTTAGGAAATACATTTCATATTATATATATGTGTGTGTGTGTGTGTGTGTGTGTGTAGATAGACAGATAGGATTACATATCATGTAGGAATAGGAATATATATCATGATAGGAATATGATAGGAAAAATATTCTTCTGGGACCTAGAGTCTGATCTTAATAAAGTAGAGTTATTTGTTTTTTAAGCTCTGAGGAAATTGTTCTACAGTGGTAGGCTCAGGTCCTATTATCTAACTGATATATTGCAGTGCTTTAAAAAGCTTCAGCTGGATTTACAAATGGAACTATGATTGTAACTATCATTTTTTTCTGTTTGTTTAAAATCCTGTGTCTTTCTAAAAATAGAATCTAAGAACAAAGAAAGATAATAACAAAAACACATTCATTTTCCATTGCTAGTGTTAGCCTCAAATTTATTACTGATATTCTCAGCAGCCAATGCAGAAAGGGAAATGAAATTTATAGTGTTTATAAAATACATATATATATGTACTGCTGCTGCTGCTAAGTCACTTCAGTCGTGTCTGACTCTGTGCGACACCATAGACGGCAGCCCACCAGGCTCCCCCGTCCCTGGGATTCTCCAGGCAAGAACACTGGAGTGGGTTGCATTTCCTTTTCCAATGCATGAAAGTGAAAAGAGAAAGTGAAGTTGCTCAGTCATCTCCGACTCTTAGCGACCCCATGGACTGCAGCCCACCAGGCTCCTCCATCCATGGGATTCTCTAGACAAGAGTACTGGAGTGGGGTGCCATTGCCTTCTCTAATATATATGTACATGTACACATACACATATATTTTTTCTTAAGGGAAACAAGCTATCCCTGTTAGTGTACTAAGCTTATTTCTCCCATAGATTCTCATAAACAGACCCTTCAACAAATACTAGTTGAACCTTGCAAATGTAAATTATGTATCCAAATGCTTTCCAAAGTTCATGAAGTCTCAATGTAAATTTCAGTTCCACTGTTCCTATTGACATTTTTGGTTTTGCATTCTCTCTTCCATTAATTATGACACTATTTTGGCAAGATGTGTCTATTCTCAGTTTCAGTCCAAACAAGGGCACAGACTTCTGTTCTTTCACGGCCACACCCCAGACACCAAATCAGTACCTGGTATATAGCCAGCTCACTAATATTTGTCAAATGAATAAATGAAATTTGTGACTTGAACAATCATGGAACTTTTTTAAAGAGTTTATCTCCATTTGTTATCTTTAGCCAAATATATCTAAGATCCCAGGGTTAGTTTTTCCCAGAAGTCTTTCAATCTTTCTAGTTGTCATATAACTGGAAATAGTGGAATATTCCAAATTTCTGTTACTCACAACAATAAAATAATCTACAGTGTTTTATTTATATTTTCTTATATATATATTATATATATATATATATATGTAGGTAAATAAATCAAATTGAAATCTATGAATCTGAAAAAATATATAACATCTATGCTATGTTTGTAACAATTTGTTTCAAATAATGTAAACAATTTTAAACCAATAACTATAATTCAGATTCTAGATAAGCAGATGGAATTTACTAACAACATCAGTCTTGCTGAGTATATCAGTAAGAATTCAGCAACCCAGAAGTTGCTCTACATATATACCTTCTGAAATGTAGAGATAATAGTTTTTCAGATGCTGGAATTACCTTGAGATTTAACCCTGTGTCTAGTCAATTAAATATTGTAATACCTGATTTGCTTTCTTTTCCATCAGAAAAGCTCTGTTCAAGCAAGATTTTCCTTCTCAAACTCTAGAGGAACAAAAATCTTTAAATTTCAAGTGCAAACATAGAAATGGGGGGCTACAATAGAGTTTATGCCATTTATTCAGCCATAATGTTTCTTAACCCCTTCAACAAACCCATTTCGAACCCTAATCAATTTTAGATCTGTTCTACAGCAAAAATCTTCTATGTAACCCTTAGCCACCTTTCTCTCTTATGCCAGTTGATTAAACTCACTTCAACCCAGCTGAAGAATATAAATTATTAAGAGATAATGGGTTGGGAGTTTACCAAAGTGGATCTTGCTGGACACAATATTGCTTCCTTAGTGACTCTCCCTTAACATTCCTTAGTGTTCTTGTCTCAAAAAACTCATTTCTTGTTAAGGCCCAGAAAGAATTCTCATACTCCAGCTCCAGATTTCCTATCTGGATAGCTTTATTGAACTTATTTATCAAAACACCAAAAACAAACAAACAAACAAAACGATCTCGGGTGGCCAGTTGGCAGCCATACATTGCAAATAGCAGCTCAAATGACTACAATTTAATCTATTTTATTATTCATCATTCAACTGTCCTTACTCATCATATTGCATTTTGTAAAATTCTGTGTATGCTTCCTAGACATGTATTAGAGTAATTATAAGTGAATTAGATATTATTAATCCAAGGCTGTAACTGGCTACTATCTGATGCTGCTTAGTGACTTAATTATGTTAGACAGACTAAATTGTTTCAAATGAACCTTCACAAAGGTCCTTAATAAAATAAAACAGTGATTTTATTTTGTGTTATCTACTTTCTGCCAGAAGGTTCTCTAGGGGCTTCTGCAGTTTTCTTTTCTTTCCTATTAGCTAGAAAGCACAATCTAGTAAGCCTATGAACCTTGCAGCAGCTTACACAGAAAATATTTCTCACCCTTTGACAAGCAGTGTGGTAAGATTTGGGGCTGCTGTATAAGCAGCAAGATTTAGTGGTTTTGTCTTAAGGGAGCTGGTTCCTGAAGTGACTTAGAATGCTTTAGGAAAGAAAGGAAGAAGTTTCATACTTTTAGTGTATGGAGGGGATAAGTTTATATAAAATTTTGAGTACAGTGGATATTTGAAATAGAGTGGAAATTTCCAAAGTAGAATTTAAGGTGTCAGCAGATTCACAGAGGAACTGCCTTAGACAGCAGGCTGTGAAAGATTAAATTTTAAAATAAGAGATTACATTGTTTCTTTAGTTTGCTTTGTACAATAGCAGAAGTTCACGAACAAGGGTAAGCAATTTGTCTATTATTTCCAAGACTGAGCATATCAGCCGTGACTTCACTCAGAAGGAGGCCCCTCACCCGTGAGAGGTGCGATGAGAGGTTGAATGTGCACAAAGTATTTCTCATTCCCACAGCAGTTTTGACAGGCAGGTCAAATACGTGGAAAAGGATAATGGGATAATAAAGTGACTACAGTTCTGAGCAAGATGTGCAGTGTAGCAGTCAAAGTGGGGGTCTTTATGGGAAAGTTGCAGACAAAAGTGGTTCTCTGTGGGAAAGAACTTCTTGGGACTGTGGAAGCTTCCTAGACTAGTTGTTGCTATTCTTAGTCTTCCCTCAGTGTGAAATCTATGCTCAGCAGAGCCAGACTGTTGTATAGAATTATTAATTTCTCCTTTCCCCCTGCACACTCCCAACAAGAAAACATCACATGCACACCAACTCAGGTATTTAGAAACTCTATTTTTGACATTCCTTACTTACTGAGTACCAAATCACATTGGAATTTTCCAGATGTTTTAGTCCTTTTATTTCTGAGTATCATCCCTCTTGTGTAGAGCACAATGAGGCTGACAGCAAAATCTAGAAATGAAAATAAGGATTCCATTTATTGTCACTGAAATTTTCTGTCATCATGATGCATACCTTAACTGCTAACAGGTAGATTTTTATCAAGAATATTTCTGTAGATATCTTCTGAGCCTTACAAATTTTAATTAGTCAATATTGACAAATATAAAGAGTACATTAAAACTAAAAAGCACTTAAGTATTAGCCAAATAAGTAGCTTCAGTGAAAGCCCATAATTTTATATGTTTTACTTGAGAAAGAAAAAAAAACAAAAAACGTAAACATAGCTTATTCCATACAAGTGAAGTAGCAAGACACAAATGAGGAAATAAACAGCTTCTTTCCAGCCAGTTGGGAAAAGCATGAACAAAGAGCTCATTGAACTTTAAATACTATTAGTGATCAGAAGAAATCTAGTAGGGATTCATAATTAGGCCCTTGGGGTAAACATAAGAAAGAAATATAAAGTTGAGACAATGTAAAGGAAAGTCAGTTTTCAGAAACTATATTTAGTCAGAAATAAGCAAGTACTAGTTTGGTTTTAAAATATGAACTCTCCAGGAGTCAACCTTGATGCTATATCTTTGAACATCCAAATACAGCAGACCTTGAAAAAAAAACAAAAACCTCTCATCACTTCAAAAACTAGGACCAACAATCCATTTACAGCAGTAATCTAAAAACAATCGACACCAAGACATAATAAAACTGGACCAGGAGGCTATCATTATATTTGCCAGAAGCTGAGCAAAGTTGCTAGCCAGAATCAATGTTAGAAGTAAATTTTCTTTGAGTACTTCAATTTTTCCTGGGCAGATAAATGCAAAATCTGTAAGCAATAAAACTGGTCACCTCTTTCATTTCTTTCAAGCAACTGGAGAACTGGTCACCCGCTCTCTCTATAATTATTCTTGTCTTACATTTCTACATCCATTCTGAGATGGATTCTCCTGGAAAGAGTGGTGAGAAGGATACAGAAGGAGAGGATTGGGGGTGGCATAGGCCATTCTGTTAAAGAATAGATCCCAAAACATAAAACTTTTAAAGAAAATGACAAAGGAGTGGAAGCTAGGAAGCTCAGTGTCATCAGTAACTTTTAAAAGTGTCATCAGTACCTTTATAGTTTTTCATGTACATTTCCTCGTGAAAGTGGCATAAACCAATTGAAAGAGAGATATAATAGCACATGAGTCTAATATAAGTATAGTAGATAAAGGCATTCTTGGGTTGGACTAAGAGCAATACATATTAATGTGTGCTTCTGAATTTTTTTTTTTTTTTTTTTTAACCAAAGAAGTGGATTCAATTCTGATCCAGGTGAATTAAAAACAGGCATTCTGACTTTTGGCAAACCTTTGGTCTGAGCGTTCTTTCTTTCTTTGGGCATAAACTAACAGAAAATAGGAACATCAATAAAAAAATAATAATGATACAACTGTCTTGAATGAACACTGGACAATAAGGTGAATTTTAGTTCTTTCAAAGTTCTGTTTGTGATTATCAAAATGTGTAGATTTGTTAAGCAAAAATAAAGCAAGTGTCAAGTATGAGAAATTCCTCACATAGAACATTTCTAAATGCTCTTCCATTGGAAAAGAGAAGCAAAAGCAATACAAACAGGAACCAGAAAGTATGTGTTTAGACCTAAAATGAAGCTAAGATATCATTGTACATGCCAATATCAATTAGACAGAAGATTTTGATTTATTAAATATGTATTCCTAAAGATTTTTAAGAGCCACCTGTAAGTACAACTCCACTGACTTAATATAAGACTTTTAAGAAAATAAAATAAATCAATGAAAATTACTCTCTTAGCCTACTACCTGGACGCCTGCATTCCCTGATACATACCCGCACACCTTCCCCTCAAACTCCCCACAAACATACACAGACACACTTCCCGAACACCTATAGTGAAAGAACCAGGGAAAGCCGAATCATTCTTAAAGGTGGAAATGCTAAGGAGGTGGAATAGGGGGCTGGGGATCGTTTTATAAAATACCATAAACCTGATTATGGCCTATATCTTCCAGTGTTGCATTATATTCATTGTATTTAGATGATTCTCTGAAAAAAATCACATTCTACTGGTAATATATGAATTAGGAATATGAGAAACTAAGACAGAGTACAGGGCAATTGATTAACAATATATATCCCAAAATAAAGAATAGTTGAACAATGAAAATTCACTCATTCACTCTGATGTTTAAAGGAAGAAAATGAAGATTGAATGATCTTTGACATTCTTATTTTTTTCACATATTACTAAATAGATACATTTCCACACACATTTCTTTTTCTTTTAAAAGTTCTGAGGTATTTAATCTGACTGATTCATAAAGATAAATGTGGCTGTGCTTAGTCATCGGTCGTGTTGGACTCTTTGTGAGCCTTTGGACTGTAGCCCACAAGGTTCCTTTGTCCATGGGATTTTCCAGGCAAGAATACTGGAGCGGGTTTCCATTTCCTTCTCCAGGGGATCTTCCTGACCCAGGAACTGAACTCATCTCTGCTGTGTCTCCTGCATTGGAGGTGGGTTCATTACCCACTGAGCCATCAAACTCAAAGATAAATGGGAAGAACTGCAGTTACCCCAGGAGACATTTGCCCATCGTTTGCCATGTCTTTTGCAAATAAATTCCTTCATCTATTTTTCATATTTTTAGTTTGTTAAAATTTTAACATTAATATTTTTATATATTAAAATGTGATTTTTCCTTCAAAGACTTCACATTTACTGCTAAGCTTCAATGATCCTGTCACAGTTAATGATCTTATATTAATTTATTCAGTTATTAAACAATGTGGAGAGCTTCCCTGATGGCTCAGTGGGTAATGAACCAGTATTAGCAACGCTTGGAAAATGCTATACAGCCAACATATGTTGCTGAAAATTGCTAAATAAGGGAAAAATCAAGCATTTATCTGCCTTTTCTTTCTTAATTTTTAAATTTATATTGGGGTATATAGTTTATTTACAAGGTTGATTTAGCTTCAGGTGCACAGCAAAGTTGTTCAGTTATACATATACATATATATATACACATATACATATACCCATTCTTTTTCTGATTCTCTTCCCACATAGGTTATTGCCGAATATTGAGTGCTATACAGTAGGTCCTCATTGATTAACTATTTTTGGACCTAGAGATGATCATACTAAGTGAAATAAGTTAGAGAAAGAGAAATGTCAAATAATATAACTTACATGTGAACTCTAAAAAGATGATACACGTGAAATGATTTACAAAACAGAATTAGAGTCACGGATTTAGAAAACAAACATGGTTAAACAAAAGGGAAAGTTGGGAGAGGGGGAGAGATAAATTGGGAGTTTGGGGTTAACATATCTGCTTTTTCTATAAAACTCTACCTCAAAGTAACCAAACTGCTGCTAAGGAAAATTTTCTTTCATAAAAGGTTTATGGAATTAGTATATTAACATTTTTGCAAGTCTTAATGGGATAATGGATCTAAATAATGATGATCAATGAGTGGTTACAACAACAAGAAAATATATTTTGTACTTCCACTAGAAGCAAACCCTGCTATCTAAGAAGTAGTCTTGACAAAAAAAAAAAAAAATAGAACCTGAATCTGATCCAGCCTCTATCTTTCAGAATTTACAAGAAATACACAGTTAAAAGGAATATATTAAATGAAAACTATACAGGAAAAAATGACCCAGGTTGTTCAGCAATTAAAGTACAAGGAAAAATGAGAGAGAGAGAGAGCAATTAAAGCAGATCAATGAGATAAATTCACCAAGTACAAATACATGGACTGGATGAAGCATAAGCTGGAATCAAGATTGCCAGGAGAAATATCAGTAACCTCAGATATGCAAATGACACCACACTTATGGCAGAAAGTGAAGAAGAACTAAAGAGCCTCTTGATGAAAGTGAAAAAGGAGAGTCAAAAAGTTGGCTTAAAGTTCAACATTCAGAAAACTAAGAGCATGGTATCTGGTCCCATCACTTCATGGCAAATAGATGGGAAACAATGGAAACAGTGAGAGACTTCATTTTGGGGGGCTTCAAAATCATTGCAGATGGTCACTGCAGCCATGAAATTAAAAGATGCTTACTCCTTGGAAGAAAAGCTATGACCAACCTAGATAGCATATTAAAAAGCAGAGACATTACTTTGCCAACAAAGCTATCATTTTTCCCATAGTCAGGTATGGATGTGAGAGTTGGACTATAAAGAAAGTTGAGCATCAAAGAACTTATGCTTTTGAACTGTGGTGTTGGAGAAGACTCTTGGGAGTCCCTTGGACTGCAAGGAGATTCAACCAGTCAATCCTAAAGGCAATCAGTCTTGAATATTCATTGGAAGAACTGATGCTCAAGCTGAAACTCCAATTCTTTGGTCACATGATGTGAAGAACTGACTCATCGGAAAAGACCCTGATGCTGGAAAGATTGAAGGTGGGAAAAGAAGAGGACAACAGAGGATGAGATGGTTGGATGGTATCACCAACTCAATGGACATGAGTTTGAGTAAGTTCCGGGAGTTGGTGATGGACAGGGAAGCTTGATATGCTGCAGTCTATGGGGTCACAAAGAGTCAGACACGACTGAGTGCCTGAACTAACTAACAAATATATGGACTTTATCCCTGATTTAAGCAAATACATTATTAAAAAGAGTAACAGCTGAGTAAAAGAGATTGGATATTTAATAACATTGATAGTTATAGTAGGTTCATTACACTTAAGTTTTTTTATATTTGTATATACTCAGTGGTTCAGTGGTAAAGAATCCGCCTGCCCATACAGGAAATGCCCTAGAGAAGGAAATGGCAACCCACTCCAGTATTCTTAACTGGGAAATCCCATGGACAAAGGAGTCTGGTGGGCTATAGTCCAAGGGGTCACAAAAGACTTGGACATAACTTAGCATCTAAACAACACAGCAACATCATGCCATAGAAACTACTACAGATAGACGGATGCATCTTTAAGTGAAAAGCATTTTAATTTGTTTTATAAAGCTAGCAAAGTATGAACCGTTCAGAAAACTGTCTGATCATCAAATTACTAATGTGCATTTTCCCAGCTCTCACTCTTTACCAACAGGATAACTGTTCACAAAACCATTCTAGGCAGAAGAAGACACAGTTCAAGATTCTGAGACAGGAATAAATTTGCCTGATTGGGGAACAGCAAGAAGATCAGTGTGTCCAGAGCAGAGTGTCCAAAATGGAAAGTAATCAGAGATGAGGTTGGAGAGGGGACACAGGCCAGAACTTGAAGGATTCCTTGGACATGAGCAGAGTTTTGCCCTAAAGTATAATGGGAAGCCACTGGAGACATTGAGCATAGAGTGACATGATTTTTATTTTAAGAGTGCTTAGACTGTTATGTGAAAACTGATCAGAAGGAATAAAAGGGGTAGAAAAAGGGAAAAGGCTTTCAAGGTTTCCTTATTATTTCAGCCTAGAACAGATGATGACTTAGCTTTGCATGATAGCTGTGGGAGGTAAGTAGAAAAAGTTGGATTCAGGATATATATATATATATATATATATATATATATATATATATTACTGATTTTTATTGGAGTATAGCTGCTTTACAATGCTGTGTTAGTTTCTGCTGTTCAGCAAACCAAATCAGCTATATGTATACATATATTCCAAATTTTTTGGATTTCCTTCCTATTTAGGTCACCATAGAGAAAACAAGCAAACAGAAAAAGAGAATCATTTTTGAAGAAACAACCACCAAGATGATTAATTGATCTGGAATGTAAGATCATTGTAAACGTAAATGTAAAATGTAAATGTAAAATGATTTCAAGTTTTTTATCCTGAACGATTGAGTGAATGAAGATGCCATTTAATGAGCTTTTAGAGTCAGTGACCTAACAAAAGCAGAAGAGATTAAGAAGAAGTGGGCAAGAATACAAAGAAAAACCATATCAAAAAGGTCTTAATGATCTGATTAACTACAATGGTTGTTCACTCACGTAGAGCCAGACGTCCTGGAGTATGAAGTTAAATGGGCCTCAGGAAGCATTACCACAAACAAAGCTAGTGGAGGTGATAGAATTTCAGCTGAGCTATTTAAAATCCTGAATGATGCTGTTAAGTTGCTGCATTCAATATGTTAGCAAATTTGAAAACCTCAGCAGTGGCCACAGGACTGGAAAAGGTCAGTTTTTATTCCAATCCCAAAGAAAGACAATGCCAAAGAATGTTCAGACTACCATACAATTGCACTCATTTCACATGCTAGCAAGGTTATGCTCAAAATCCTTCAAGCTAGGCTTCAACAGTATATGAACCAAAAACTTTCAGACGTACAAGCTGGTTTTAGAAGAGGCCTAGGAACCAGACATCAAGTTGCCAACGTTTGCTGAATCATGGAGAAAGCAAGGGAGTTCCAGGAAAACATCTACTTCTACTTCATTGACTATGCTAAAGCCTTTGACTGTGTGGATCACAGCAAACTGGAAAGTTCTTAAAGAGATGGGGGTGATCCCTGGAGGCCTCAGCCTGCAATGGCTTGGAGCAGGGCTTAGGTTCCCAGCCACAGACTGGGCTGGGTGGTGGTAGTGAAAGCACCAGATCCTGGCCACTAGACCATTGGTCAGTGACAAGGGCCCTGTCTCTTCGGTTTTGCAAAAAAGGATTTCCACAAAGATGGAAAGTAGTGAAACAAGTAAAGTATTTATTAGGAGGAAAAAACAGTACAGTCCACGTGGATAGACACAAGGGCAGACTCAGAGAGGGAGTCCCTGAGTCGTGCCCTCGTGGCAGTTTCAATTACTTTTATGGGGCATTTCTTCTGGGTTTCCTTTGGCCAATCATTTTGATTTGCCTGGTTCACAGTCCATATTTAATACATCTCAAGATTCTCCCATGTGTGCACACACATCTCTTAGACAAGACAGACTTTACTGAAAAGGCATATGGGTGGGGAACATCCCTTGACACAATTCTCCTTTGGCCTCCAAGGAGCTTGTCTGTACATGTGTGGTTGAGGAGGTCTTTTGACTTTGAGAGTAAGAAATATGTGGTCTAGGCAGGACCCAGCCTCTTCCCTTAATTGTCCTGCTATTCTCCGCTTGGAAGTTTCAATACATACAGAATGAATCTCCAATTGCTTTATCCTGGGGGGGCCCATCTACCTCCTGTCTCAGGATTACCAGACCACCTTACCTATCTCCTGAGAAACATGTATGTGGGTCAAGAAGCAACAGTTAGAACCAGACATGGAAAAACTTTCTGGTTCCAAATTGGGAAAGGAGTATGACAAGGTTGTATATTGTCATCCTGCTTATTCAACTTATATGCAGAGTACATCCTGCAAAATGCTGGACTGGATGAATCACAAGCTGGAATGAAGATTGCCAGAAAAAATAACAATAAGCCCAGATATGCAAATGATACAACCCAATTGGCAGAAATCCAAGAGGAACTAAAGAGCCTCTTGATAAGGGTGAAAGAGGAGTGAAAAAGCTGGCATAAAACTCAACATTTAAAAAATTAAGATCATGGCACCAGTCCCATCACTTCATGGCAAATAGAAGGGGAAATAGTGGAAGCAATGACAGATTTTCTTTTCTTGGGTTCATAAATCACTGCAGATGGTAACTGCAGCCATGAAATTAAAAGGCATTTGCTCCCTGGAAGGAAAGCTATGACAAACCTAGAAGCATATTAAAAAGCAGAAAATTCATTTTTTTAACAAAAGTCTGTATAGTTATAGCTATGGTTTTTCCAGTAGTCATGCAAGGATGTGAGAGTTGGACCATAAAGACTGATTGCTGAAGAATTAATGCTTTCAATTTTGCTTTCCATTGTGGTGCTAGAGAAGACCCTGGAGGGTTCCTGGGGCTGCAAGGAGATCAAACACATCAATCCTAAAGGAAATCAACCATGAAAATTCATTGGGTTGATTTCTGTTGCTAAAGCTGAAGCTTCAATACTTTGGCCACTTGATGCGAAAAGCTGAGTCACTGGAAAAGACTCTATTACTGTGAAAGACTGAAGGCAAGAGGAGAAAGGGGCAGCAGAGGATGAGATGGTTAGATACCATCACCAACTTAATGGACTTGAATTTGAGTAAACTCCAGGAAATAGTGGAGGACAGAAGGCCCTGGAGTACTATAGTCCAAGAGGTCACAAGGAGTTGGACATGACTTAACAACTGACAACAAAAAAAGAATCAGTGAGGAGATCATGTGTATAAGGACATGATGAGTTCAGTTTCCAATGTGTCTCAGACATCCAAAGAAAATAGAGGACAGGCCATTTCTAGACCATTAGTGAAAAAGATTGAACCAGAGGCATTTCCATGTTTGGGAAACATAGAATGTATTGTACCACATTAAAGAGTTTAAAAATTTGATGAGTTTTGAGAGACTATGAGAGAATTTTAAACAGAGAAGAAATATGTCAAAAATTCTAATAACTGTGCCTCCTATTCCCCAAATTCCTATTGGTTTCTGGAGTATGGGTAATGAGCAACCTACACTATGATTCAAAGATGCCATATCCTCCTAGTATATTAGTTAATACAAGTAGGTTTTGAAATAATGCATAAAAGAAGACCTAAATCAATAGATTGTTGTTTATTGATAAGAATTAATACTATAAAGATGGCGGTTTTACATAAAATACTTGTAAACTTAATGCAACTCTCATAAAAGTTTCAAGAGTAATTTGCATAGAAATCAATAATTTTGACATAAAATTTATATACAACAGTAAAAAACCCCAGACAATTTTGAACAATATTTAGGGAACCCTACTCCCCCATATATCAAAAACTGCTACAAAATTATGGCAATCAAAAGTTTGGATGTTGGTGCAAAGAAGGATAGATAATATCAAAAAACATAATAGAGAGCTTAGAAATGAATCCACATATATCTACAAGGCTTGTCAATTAATAGGTGAAGTATGGAGTATTCAATAAATTTTGCTAAAACTGTAGGGAGGTCTATTAACTAATAATTCCAGGACAGCCATTATGTAACAACAAGTAGTGTTGTTGATATTTTACAGGTATTATTTTAATTCATCTCTTCAATAGTTTATGAGGTAGAGACGACTACTAACCCCATTTCATTGGTGACAGAACAATGGTACGTAGATATAGGTAATTTGGACAAGGACACACTGGTAATAAGTGGCAGAGTTAGCCTATCTACATGATAAAGGATAAAATGAAATCCCTACTTCACGGGAAATAAAAATAAATTTTATTAAACTTTAAATAAAGTTTAAACCCTGAACTTTAACTTATAGGGATTAAAAACCTAAAAATGAAGAGCACTACCATACATTTTAGAAGGAAATATTTTAACAAAGGATTTTTGAACAAAGATTTAAAAAAAAACAATGACTATAAAGGAAAAGGACACATTTGACATCGTTAAGTATAAAAGCTTCTACTCACTAAAATCAAAATAAATGCACCAAACACACCATTTAAAAGTAAAAGGGTAACCAGATTGGGAAAGGATATTCATAATCAAGGCTGATCTTCGATCAAGATGTACTGGAAAAGTCATAACTTTCTTTAAAATGATCCAGCACTAGTTATGATTAATGGTAGCTGCTCTGAGCTCCTGTAAGACTCCTTCTTCTGGCCTTCCCAGCCCTTTCAGGAGCTCCCAGCCACCCACCTAATCCAGCAGATGGCCTCCAGTCAGTCTTAGCAAACTTCAGTTAATTGTTTTGATTATCATGCTTGCTTGTAACTCATGTAACCAATAGAGGGAAAGGAAAGATAGAGAGTGTAACTATCAGTGATATCACTTCAAAAAACAAAAAACATTGGCATGAAGGCAAAGTCAAACATGAACATAGAGGTATACAGATGTTTACCATGTTTTAGTTTTTATAAGTTTGGCATATTTAACATTAAAAAGATTTAACAAGGAATAAGAATTACATATTATATATCAAAAATAATATTTCTAGTTTTTGACCCTGTAATCTCATCACCGAGGGCCACCCCCAAAAGTAACAAATCAAAGTCATTTAGTGTCTAAATTTTCCTACAAGTCTACTTCTGGTTCATTGACCACACTAATAGCTTTGACTGTGTGGATCACAACAAACTATGGAAAATTCTTAAAGAGATGGAAATACCAGATTACCTTACCTGTCTCCTGAGAAACCTGTATGCAGGTCAAGAAGCAACAGAACTCAAGATTGCCAGGAGAAATATCAACAACCTCAGATATGCAAATGATAACCATTTTAATGGCAGAAAGTGAAGAGGAACTAAAGAGCATCTTGATGAAAGTGAAAGAGGAGAGTGAAAAAGCTGGCTTAAAATTCAACATTCAAAAAATCAAGATCCTGGCATCCAGTCCCATTACTTCATGGCAAATAGAGGGGAAAACAATGGAAACAGATGCAGATTTTATTTCCTTGGGCTCCAAAATCACTGCAGACGGTGACCACAGTTATGAAATTAAAAGATGCTTGCTTCTTACAAGAGATGCTATGACAAACCTAGACAGCATGCTAAAAAGCAGAGACATCACTTTGCCAACAAGGTCTGTCTAGTCAAAGCTATAGTCTTTCCAGTAGTGTATGGATGTGAGAGTCGGACTATAAAGAAAGTTGAGCACCAAAGAATTCATGCTTTTGAACTGTGGCATTGGAGAAGACTCTTGAGAGTCCCTTAGACTGCAAGGAGATCACGCTAGTCAATCTTAAAGGAAATCAGTCCTGAATATTCACTGGAAGGACTGATGCTGAAGCTGAAGTTCCAATACTTTGGCTACCTAGTACAAAGAGCCAATTCACTGGAAAAGACCTTGATGCTGGGAAAGATTGAGGGCAGGTAGAGAAGGGGGCAAGAGGATGAGATGGTTGGATGGCATCACCAACTCAATGGACATGAGTTTGAGCAAACTCTGGGAGACAGTAAAGGACTGGGAAGTCTGGCATGCTGCAGTCCATAGGGTCACAAAGAGTCAGATGTGACTGAACAGCTGAACAAGCAAAGCCTTACTGTTCCAGGAAAAGACTCCTCCTCTCTTACTTCATCCATTGCCTCAAGGAGTATCACCAACTTTCCCCTGCACAAACCCTTTCCCTCCTCAATCCATAAGTGCATTTATATACCCTTGGTTTGGGGCCTAGTATACATTCTCTGCCAACTCCAGTAGATTTAATGTTTGGGGTTGTGCCTTACTTCCTGAAACCACCTCACCAATTTCTTGTATTAGTATGTGCTGGGATCAGCCAGCACAGTGACACCTCCTCTGTGCAGTGTAGACATTAATCCCAATGTCCTGCCTTTCACTTTGGCCTAAAGTGTGAGGTCAGGCGACTGTTTTTTTCAGTTTTCTATAGCCATTGCCAAAATGTAGTGGCATAAAAAAACAATCATTTTATTTATCTCTAACTATGGGTTACCAATCGGAGAAGGCGATGGCAGCCCACTCCAGTACTCTTGCCTGTAAAATCCCATAGATGGAGGAGCCTGGTGGGCTGCAGTCCATGGGGTCGCTAAGAGTTGGACATGACTGAGCGACTTCACTTTCACTTTTCACTTTCATGCATTGGAGAAGGAAATGGCAACCCACTCCAGTATTCTTGCCTGAAGAATCCCAGGGACGGGGGATCCTGGTGGGCTGCCGTCTCAGGGGTCGCACAAAGTCAGACACGACTGAAGCAACTTAGCAGCAGCAGCAGGTGGTTTTTCTGCTATCTGTAGCAGGGTCACTCACACAGCTGCACCAATCTGATGGATCTACTGCACCTGGATTTTTTAATAATTAAATTTATTTATTTTTAATGGAAGGATAATTGCTTTACAATATTGTGTTGGTTTCTGCCAAAAATCAACATGAATCAGCCATAGGTATACCTGTGGCCCCTCTCTCCTGAACTTCCCTCTCACCTCCCTCACCAGCCCACTCCTCTAGATTATTACAGAGCCCTGGTTTGTGTTCCGTGAGTCACACTGCACCTGGATGGTTTAAAGGCCCCCCACTCACATCTGGAGACTGTTGCTGGCTGTTGGCTGGGCCACGTGTCTCTAGGAGACTAGCCTGGATGTCTGGCAGCTTTTCAAGAGAACAAGCCCCCATGTGCAAGCGTTTTTCAAGCTCCCACTTGCCTCACATTTATTGATACTCCATTTGCTAAATAAGTCACATGACTAGATTCAGGGTGCCATGACCAGATTAGGCATCCGATGTGAAGGGGAAACTAAGCAAGGACATGAACACAGGAAGACAAAAGTCACTAAAGGTAATTTCTTTAATATCTACTACAATTGCCTATACCAATCAGACAATTCAAGCTAAATACAATGATATGAGAATTGTTTACTAAATTATTAAACACCCAAAACATAGATTTTGTTTTTAAAGTACATTTTAAATCCATGATAGTAGACCTTGGCATAGTATCCTATAAAATTTCAGATTACAGAATTAATTTTTATTTGTATGTTTGTTTTTGGTCAAATAGGGGTATTTAAAATTTATACATGTGAGCCAGATAACTTAATATTTTAAAAGACAGTCAATCATGGTTTTTTATAAATTCATTCCTTTCTCTGCTTTATTGTGCTAGATGGTAACATGAAGGATAAAGACAAAAGTGGGTAAGTGGGTAAATATAATTAAATCTTTGATTTTAACACATATAATTTTCCATTTTATGCCGAGTTTAAACACTGAAAATTTGAATAGATGACCAAAGTAATCAAACATAACTCACAGCTCTTCAGAAACTCACACTTATTTGCAGATATATCTGAATTACCTTACATGTCAGTGTATCTAAATATGTGAAATAGAGTCATATTTTTATCTGCAATTTAGATTGAAGGGCTATTTTCATTTCATTCTTATATAATAAGATGATGAAGTTAAGTATTAAAAAGCTTAACCTACAAAAATAGTTTCCATTTGGCCTTGCTCTTGTGGTTTTTAAACTAAGCATGTATCAGGTATTTTTTTGTTTAGGATTATCTTGGTACTTTTAAGTTTTGTTTCATTTAATGTTAGAAAACTAACAACTGGTTTTTAGGCATCATATGTTAAACAGATAAGACATGTGACAGTTATATATAAACTTTAAATAATTATGCCATTCTTCATTAAAAATAATTCTTTTTATACACTTTTGAAGTCTAAACTGGTTTCTAAAATTTAAATTTGGATTGCTCCTGTGAAGTTTTATCCCAAGCAAATTCTATTTTGGTAACAGACCATAAAACATAGCTTTCAACTCCTCTGAAATCAATATTCACATTCAACTGGAGCAGAAATTGAGGGTCTTTTTTTTTTTTTTTGGTTTTTGGGGTCCTTTAAATTTTTTTACACAGCAGTGCCCTTAACTATTCAACATTCAATTTCATGACATAGGCACAGCTTCCTATTTCACCTAACACAAAAAGAAAGTCAACATGTTAAAATCAAACTGCTCAGGACTTTGAAGGGATACAACCAGGTTACTTCTTTCTAGATAAAAAGGAATCTCAGCACAATAGCCTGACATTGTTCACTGCCTGCTGATCCACAAGTTATTCGTATGTGAGACCAACTGGCCAAGAGAAACTAAAGACACACACTTGCTGATATGTTAAACACCAGGTGTCCTGAGAGATTTGTTGCCTGTTAATAGCACTTCTTTTCAAACTTGTGATGCTAGAGGATGTTATAATTTCTTATATAAATAAGACATTTACAAATGGTAATTTAGGCACTAAAAAAAAAAAAAAGAGTTGAATTATAAATGTAATAGCCAACTTCCATGTTCCAGTGGAAAAATTAGAGAATGCATTGGCAGATGCTTTAAATCAGCAGAACATTTAAATATCAATCGTATTTAACTTTGAAGTTTATGAATTAATGTATTTGTATGAAATATCTATGTGGATTAAACGGACATCCATATCCACTGAGAAGGCTAATAAAAGCATGATTTTATATTCTGAAAACACATAGCTAATGACAGAGGGGAAGGTGGTCCAGACACCATCTGTTCCTTGGCAGGAGGCTGACAACTTGCATCTAAAATTTGCCTCAGAGATAATTAAAAGTTAATCTTATGTATGGGATTTACTACCCCAAACTTAGGTATGTGGAAATAAGAACGCAACCTATTTTAAATGATATATACAGATCTATGTGAAATAGGTTGCACTCTTAGATAGTATATACATGTATCTCTATATACCATTTAAAATAGGTTGCATTCTTATTTCCACACACCTAAGTTTGGGGTAATAAATCCCAGACATAGGGTTAACTTTCAATAATCTCTGCAGCAAATTTTACGTGCAAGTTATAGATATAGATAGGCTTCCCTGGTGCTCAGATGATAAAGAATCTGCCTGTAATGTGGGAGATCCTGGTTCAGTCCCTGGGTCAGGAGGATGCCCTGGAGAAGGGAATGGCTACCCACTCTAGTATTCTTGCTTGGAAAATTCCACGGACAGAGGAGCTTGGTGGGCTACAGTGCGTGGGGTCGCAAAGAATCAGACATGACTGAGCAATTAACATTTCTTTTTCCTAGATATCAATATTGATATTGATATAGATATAGATGGGTTTCCCTGGTGGATCAGGTGGTAAAGAATCCACCTGCTAATACATTAGACATGGGTTCAATCCCTGGGTCAAGAATATCTCCTGGAGAAGGAAATAGCAACTCAACTCCAGTATTCTTGTCTGCAAAATCCCATGGACAGAGGAGCTTGGAGGGCTACAGTCCATAGGGTTGCAAAAAAGTCAGACATGACTTAACAACTAAACAACAACAGATAGATATAGATATAGGTATATATATATATATATATATATATATATATATGCATATACATGTATATATATAGAAAGAGAGAGAGATTAAAATGTATATATTTAAATACTTATTTGTTTTTTTCAGCCTATGCCAATCAGAGTCCTGGTGATTCAAGCAAAGAGGCAGGCATGCTAGAATAAATTCCTACATATCATCAGGAAGCCCACCAGTTGACCAGGTTCTCTTTGAAATCTAAGAGGATGCTTTAATAAACAATTAGAAATGAGTAAGGGTGGTACTGCATGGATGAGAAGCACAGTTGTCACTGTCCTTTGCAGACAGTGGTGGACAGTAGGTGGACAGCAGGGAACTACTATGAAGAAACTGGACTAATTAATATGATTGGTAATGACAGGATTCTGGAATAGCAAGGGTCTTAAGGAGGTGGATAACCATCAGAAGCAAGTGGACATAATCACCACAATGGAAGTAAACTCAGAATGATATTCAGTGAGCTGTGACTTATGGACTCTTGACCAGGGCTCAAAGACAATGGCATTCCTACAGTTCCCTGTATATTTAATAGGTAGGGTCATGTTATGCAATAGAAGACAGGCATGAGAATGCCTGGATCCAAGGAGAGAGAATGGGATAATATTTGTTGTTTTTGCATCTAGCGTTAATGCTAAAGAGACATTTACAGCCCTTGCAACTTGAGAAGAATGGTAGTTTGGACAGTCATTAATGAGTGTCATGTTCACCCAACTGTGGAAGTAAATGTAGAAAACTAGAAGTGGTTCATAAGGGTGACTGGAGTCTAGGTCAAGTGGTAAAGAAAGAAGATTATCAATGGTAGCCTTAGTACCAGCTCCAGAGGTTTTTCTCCACTAAACGTCTGGTTTTCAGGTTGGTTTTTCATGAAGTGTAAACAAGCATCACCCTGACAAAGCAGTCACAATATGTAGTGAACCTAATGTAAGACATGCATAAATCTTCATGGCATAAGGAGTGGACCGTAGTAGATGTTCTCAGAGCATCACTTACCTTAGACCTGACAATGATCAGTGTGTTCTAGACAAATTCCAGCTGAAAGTGTCTGTATCGCTGTGAGTAAAGCCCATTATGAAAGTGCTGGGAGGCTGCCCTGCCTGTTTGCCAGGAAATTTACTACCAGAAGCAACCTCAACAATGACTATCAGAAATTGGTATAAATGTCTAATCATTCTCACAATCAGAAGATTCTTCTTTAAAAAAAAAAAAAAAGGTTTTATTGAAATGTAATTCATGTACTTGTTCAATATAGAGAGATATAATATACTGTTTCAAATGATAATTTAAAATGTACAGTTTGATTTTCTTATAGGATATGTCTACTGGCAAAAATTCCTTTTAGTTTTTGTTCATCTCCAAATGCCTCTTGTTTTCACTTTAGAAAGATAGCTTTGCTGAATATAGGATTCATGGTTGACAGCTTTTTTCCCTCCCTCTGAGCACACTGAATATGCCATCCTATTGCCTGTTGGCCTCCATTGATTCTGAGGGGATGAAACCTATTAATCTAATCTAAAGGGCTGTTCTTGAAAATGACAGCTTTATTTCCCCCCCACACACAGCATTTTTACTATGATGTGACTGTCAATGGATTTTCTTTTTGTCTTACTTGGAATTCATTGAGAGTTCTGGATGTGTGGACTATTGTTTTTAAATAAATAAATGAATGAACTTAAGCCATTATTTCTTTGAAAATTTTCTGCTCCTTTCTCTCTCCTTTCATTCTTGTGCTCTCATTACCTGTGCATTTAATACTATCCCATATTTCTCTAAGGCTCTGTTCATTTTTCATTCTTTTTAATCTCTGTTCTTGGGATGGAAATAATCTCTATTAATCTATCTTCAAGTTCAATAATCTTTTCTTCTGTCAGTTAAAATCTCCTATTTAGCCCCTCTAGTAACTTTTTAAATTCAGTGTGTACTTTTCATTTCTAGAATTCACATTTGGTTCTTTTTTTATCATTTCAATCAATCACTATTCTCTATTTAATAAAACATAGTCATCATATCTTCTTTTATTTTATCATGGTCTCCTTTATTTTTCCAATTATATACATAATGACTGCTTTAGAGGCTTTGTCTGTTAAATATGACATCTGGTCATAGGCAGTTTTAGTTTCCTCCATTTTCTGGACTATGGATCATTACCTTTCTATTTCATTGCATGTCTCAGAAATTTTGTTGGAAACTGGATATTATAATATTATAGCAAGAGTGGATGCTGGTCACCCCTCTTTGGGACTTGTTATTGTTATTTGTTTATTAATTTGTTTAACGTTTGGATTATTTTAGTGAAGTGTATATTTCCCCCTAGAGTGTTAAGCTTTTGACACTGCTACTCAGAAGGTAAGCAGTAAAGAATATGCAGGAGAAACAGGAGACATGGTTCAATCCCTGGGGTCAGGAAGATTGCCTGGAGAAGGGTATGGCAACCTACCCCAATATTCTTGCCTGGAGAATCCCGTGGACAGAGGAGCTTGGTGGGCTATAGTCCACAGGGTCACAAAGAGTCAGACACGACTGAAACAGCTTAGCACAGCACAGCACTCAGAAGGTACAGCTTTGGATATATCCACAGTTACACTGAGATGATGGTGAGTTTTGCAGGGCTCTCTCTGACTGTCCCTTTCCCTGAGAATATTAAGTTGCTAAATTCCATTGATTTCTAGCTGAGTGCTCTATTGTCTTAAACAATGCTTTGGGGCATAAATTGCTCCACAAATGAAATGAAAAACTCTGGGCTCCTTTGAAAGGATTGACTCCTGAGGTTAGTGTTTGAGATTTGTTATGATACTAAGGGGCGCTAACTAGTTGTCTCTTAGATTCTCTTGGAAAAACTACTAGTTTAGCCTGTAATTCCAATGAATTTAACAATCTCCTCCAAATCATTTTTACAACTACTTCTACTGTTTTGGGGAACACACCAAGCCTTAAACACTTCCATCAAGAGTCACAAATGAAGTCAGTTTCTTTGAGATGAGATTAGGAGTTATCAGTTTTATAACCTGTGTCTCTCCCCAGGAAGATTCTGAACCATGACTCTGGAGCTGGACATAGGGACAATCACAAACATCTGTATGAGTGACACCCTCCACTTTAGGACCTAGTCTCTAGTTGGTGTGGATCAGAGTCAGGTGGGAAGGTGCAGGAAGTAGCCTTACACCTTCTCAGATTGCCTCTCCCAATGTAAAAATTCATGAGCAAAGACAATCGAGGCCTCAGTATTCTCATTATGATTTTTTTAATTTAATTTAATTTTTAAACTCTACAATATTGTATTAGTTTTGCCAAATATCGAAATGAATCCGCCACAGGTATACCCATGTTCCCCATCCTGGACCCTCCTCCCTCCTCCCTCCCCATACCTTCCCTCTGGGTCGTCCCAGTGTACCAGCCCCAAGCATCCAGTATTGTGCATTGAACCTGGACTGGCGACTCATTTCATACATGATATTATACATGTTTCAATGCTATTCTCCCAAATCTCCCCACCCTCTCCCTCTCCCACAGAGTCCATAAGACTGATCTATACATCAGTGTCTCTTTTGCTGTCTCGTACACAGGGTTATTGTTACCATCTTTCTAAATTCCATATATATGCGTTAGTATACTGTATTGGCCCCAGTATTCTCCATGGCTCCACACCCAAGGAACAGTCTCTGACCTGCGTGTGGGGTAGACCAAAGAAGGGAGCCCTCCTCTAAGCTGTACTAATCCAGAGCTTAGGTAGAACAAACAGCACCTGAGGCAGGATAAGATATCCTTTCTTTCTTGGGAAGTGGGGGAAAGGAAGCACTCTATTCTTGCCTGCAACAGTCTAGAGTAGGGTTTCCACCTCATTGAATTGGGAAGGAGAAAGGAGAAAATAGGTCTTGGTTCAAATATCGTTTACTCTCCCTATTCTTACTGAACTTTAGTAGCTTTTCTTGAGCAAATTTTCATCATTTTCTGCATGCCCTTGGAACAATTTCTAGAGATCTAAAATGCTTGGAATATTTTATCATTTTTGTGAGTTTCACTGGAAAGTAAGACCACAAAATTGCTCACATGATCATACCAAAGTATGATCATACTTTCTCTAGATGGGATACATCTAAGGCATGTGCTTTACACCATTTCCTGATCACAGTCTGGTTGCACACAGGAGTAGGAAACGTAAATATCATTCTTTGTTGGTTGTTTTCCCTATCCTGTGTCACTTCTCATCCTTCTACTGGTGGTCCTTAAGAGTCTTCAATAAACTCCTCACTATTGAACCTTTATCTTATGTTCTGTCTTTGGATAATGCTAAACTGAAATCCCGAAGATGAAGCTTATTTTATGGCTTCTGCAATTGAGCACTTATAGATACAGGGATTGTAGAATAATGAATAGGATACAATGTATGAGAAAATAGAAAGAGGATGGTAGCCAGGGCCTACATGCAAAGATTTGACTTAGAAGAGATACTTCCTCTATTAAAGCAGGATAGCAAGAGAAAGAAGGGAAGAGTGGATGCAAATGTATGTACATGTTTCCATTTGGTGGCAAGAATCACACTACTGAGATGATTTTCCAATAGGGTGTTTATACTTCTAAAAGTCCTTTACTTCACAGGCTGCTTAAACACCTTAGAAATACACTTGCTTGCTAAAATATACAAACACTGATCCTAGGGCTTCCTCTTCTTCAAATTTCCTTTGGATATCATTGCCAAAGTCTACTTGAGACTTCTCTGAATTACTGCATCCAAGTCTGATATAATACAGTTGTCTAATTCTTTCTTCCAATATCTTAACAGGCTCAACCAGATTATGACCAACTCTGAGCACTGGAAACTATTTTTCCTCCTTTGGGAACACTTCTAGCTCTGCACTGAATCTTTCACATTGCTTTTAAAGTTTAACTCTAAGAGTTAATTCACTTATAACTCCTGCATGCAGTTTCTCACTGTAGATGTTAAGCACTCACTAAAGATTTGATGAAAAAGGTATGTGGTCCTGGAGCGGTTTAGAAAAGGGAGAGCACATTCAGTTAGAGATGGATCAAAAAAGACTATACAAAAGATAGATTTGTATTTCAGAATATACTTTGGATGATGAGCAAAGAAAAAAAAAACTTAAAGGAGTGTTTATTTATAAAGAATGAGGAAAGCATGAAGCAAAATATGATCAAAGAATTACAAAAATTCTTACAAGGTAGATGTCATAGAGTTTAAAGAGAAAAGTTAGAGAGTTGTTTTGGAACACATTATAGAAGGAATGATGCTAAAGCTGAAACTCCAGTACTTTGGCCACCTCATGCAAAGAGTTGACTCATTGGAAAAGACTCTGATGCTGGGAGGGATTGGGGGCAGGAGGAGAAGGGGACGACAGAGGATGAGATGGCTGGATGGCATCACTGACTCGATGGACGTGAGTTTGAGTGAACTCCGGGAGTTAGTGATGGATGGACAGGGAGGCCTGGCTTGCTGCGATTCATGGAGTCTCAAAGAGTTGGACACAACTGAGCGACTGAACTGAACTGATAGAAGGCCTTAGAAGAGGATGTACTTAATTTGATAGACAATGAAGAATTACAGAAAAATACAACAATTTAGTAATATGTCTGATTGGAGCTATGCTTTAACAAATGCTATCCAAAATCATTGTTAATAATGCCTACTATATCTGTGGCTACTAGCAAGTTAAGCATGAAGTCTTTCATTATAGTCATCTTGGATCTGTGTATCCTTTTTACTTCATAACATCTGAAAATGAATTATGATACCATACAGTATATTTCAGATACTATCATCTATTCTGTACTGTTCCCGCATAATGCTTATTCAGTCCTGAAAGCATGACTGCCTACCTTATATGAAACTCTTTTCTTCTTCTTGCTATTCAGCTGCTGGTTAGGATCTCTGGAATTATTTTTCTGCTTGGATGAGAATCCTTGTAGAGCTTCTGTAGAAAAATACACCTGTACCTAATGGAGAAACTGTATTTTCACACTTCATTATCAGAGACCTTACCACCAAATTTGACCTGAAATATAGGAAGCAGGTGTCCATGAGTGTAACTTTCCAATTTATAATTAAAATTTTGCTTTTAACTTATCACTGCCTCTCTAAGAGAAATTCATTTATGCTACTTTTATACAGTTGATCCTTACAATATTTTAGTAAAATAGGCGAGACAATACGTGTGTTATGAATAAGGTATAGCCCTTCACAAGTGCTGTAATTCTGAATGTAAAGTCTGGAAATACATATCCATGTGAAACTCTGGAAAGCACTCTGTACTTAGTCTTCTAGTACCTATCATAGTATCATAGCTGGTAATTCAATACTTATCATGTTGCTGCTCTAAGGCACATCTCTCCATGATGATGTTATGCCGGGGTCCAGCCCCGGCTGATCCAGGTATTCGAAGGATAGATGGCATAGGCGACCTATTTATTTAAATATTTAATCAAAGATATAAAAAGTAATAGAATGAGGATAGCTCAGTGAGGAAGTTCAGTGGAGAAAAGAGGCTGAAATAAGGATAGCTCAGTAGGAAAATTCAGTGAAGAAAAGAGGCTGAATAATTCAGCCAGAAGGTAAGAGAAAGAATGACATGGGGAGACCAAGTTTCAGTGAACAAGGCCCGCACTTTATTTTCCAAAGTAGTTTTTATACTTAAGTTATGCATAGAGGATAATGGGGGAAGGGGTAGAGTCATGCAGCAAGCCTGGCTTTCTTCCTGCAAACTTATCATATGCAAAAGCTTAGGTGATTTGCATCATCTTCTGGCCCGGAGGCCTGTTAACATTTTAAGACCCTTTCTTCAGAAAACTTATTTTTCTCTAAAGGTGATTGGTCAGGAGCCACCCTCTAAAAGCATTAGATAAAGTTGCATTCCTACAGAGCAAAGGTGTGGTGGGCTATAACAAGAAAAAGAATTAACTCAAGGGTCCCAGGTTACAAACATTAAAGCTACTACTTACACCAATTATATTAATCAATACACTGCCAGGGACACAGCGGGTAAGGGATATGGAAACTAGCAGCAAACATTGGCCCAACAAGTGAAAATCCCTTCACCAATACAATTTCTAATCAATCTTTTAACTGCTCAAAGGAATCTGTATTTAGACAGTTTAGAACATCTCATGCCTCTCACCTTTGGGAGGCTCTGAGCAATCACATGTGGCCGGAAAAACCTATTCAGGCAGGCTAGAGGACTTTCAAAGGAGTTTGTAGGTTGAAACACTGTCACACCCACGAATTATTAACTGGAGCTGTAAGCTAACTCTTTTTTCAGAGAGAGGTAGTGGGGGACAGCCCCCCATAAAGTCAGAGGTGTAGGTGAAAGCACAAAGCAGAAAGTAGGCAGATTCTGGTTTTGGGGGTAGATACTCGAGAATTTCCAGGGAGACTCCTGAGGCTTGATCCCGCCTTTGCGTATGCCAAGCCTCCTTCCTCATGACCTTTGCCATGGGCAGAGCTCGCTCCCCGCAATGTTATACAAGTAAATGAAAAATTTCACCCAGAAGCATTAATGAGTATTGAAGAGTAACACTACTGATAGCAAAATTTGTAAAAAGAAATTTGTGTGTTGCAACTATCCCCTTAGACATGTGCTCAGCAATATAATTGCTGAATGGCACCCCACTCCAGTATTCCTGCCTGGAAAATCCCATGGACGGAGGAGCCTGGTAGGCTGCAGTCCATGGGGTTGCTAAGAGTCAGGTACGACTGAGCGACTTCACTTTCACTTTTCACTTTCGTGCATTGGAGAAGGAAATGGCAACCCACTCCAGTGTTCTTGCCTGGAGAATCCCAGGGACAGGAGAGCCTGGTGGGCTTCTGTCTATGGGGTCGCGCAGAGTTGGACACGACTGAAGTGACTTAGCAGCAGCAGCAGCAGCAATCACTTTTCACATTCTTCTCTGACTGGAACAGTCTGAATTCTACCTCCAACTAATGAGCTATCTTTCTCCTAACACCATGGTTATTCTGCTACCTCTTTATTACATATAGAAATCTAGACTTCAGGCAGAAATCTAGTCTCCTGGTAGCACAAATAAAACATCTTCTAAGGACAGGCCCTAGGAAAGCTGGGAAACTTCCAAACTCTGCAATAATCTTTAGTTTATAACCTTTTTTACTTACTCAATCCCCCATCTTTCTTAGATCTTATTTATATAAGTAAAATGAATGAATGTTTGACAAAAGGAACTGGCAATGACTTCTTGGTTCAGTGAGAATATGTGAAGAAAGAAGAATGAGAATAGTTAAATGAAGTATTTGTGCTATTTCATGGTTTTGAAATTCTGTCCTTTCTTTTAGAAGTCTAAGGAGTTATAATTCCAGCATCTTTATTTAATTTTTAGTTAGTAGAGAGCTAAGAAGAACATAACTGTGACATGTTATTTAATTAATTTCTGATTTGATGTGTCATTTTAATTAATTTGGGGTTAAGTTATTTTACTATAAGGTACAATGATAAGGGTTCATATTATCTCTTTAGTTTTCCCATAACTCTCAGGAGAAGATGCAAGAGTACTAAAGCTTTTAATACCAAAGTTTACAAGCTGATGAAAATTTAAGTTTAGCACAGACTGTGCTACTCAAGTAAGACACACTAGCTGAATAATATTTCAGCATCAAATATAGTCATAGACTTTCTCAGAGACTTTTTTTCTTGACAAAATAATGCTAGTTCTTAAATCCATCAGTACTTATCTTTTACTGAAATATTCTCTGTTTGAATAAACAAATACTTTCTGACTTAATATCAGAATCAAAACCAGTACTGCTTATACCAAGATTATTAGCAAGATTATTATTATTATTTCTCTTCACTCACTACCATTTGTCAACATTTTTGGCTCCCCTAGCCAAGTGCCCAGTCATTGTTTAAGATCACTTGGTATACCAATCCTCAGCAGTCAGCCCCACAAACCATCACCAACTGGATTTCTTTAACCATTTTTCCTCTCTGGATCACTTGAAAATACCTCTCTTTCTCACAAAAGGAGCTACTGCCCAGTTGTTTAGGGTCTCAGCTCAGAATTCCCACAAGATACTCATGAATATTTCTCTCCAAAATAGTTTTTTTATTAATTTCAAGATCCAAAAGATAATGAAGAAAATTTGGCTCACATTTATCCTCATTTTATAAAATATATTTATTTTTGCAATGCATTCATAAACTTACGTAACTACTCTAAAGCAGAGGTCACGAATTTTTTTCTAAAGGATCCAACTAATAAATATGTTTGTCATTGTGAGCCATATGGTCTCTGTTATAATTACTCAACCCTCCCACTAAACTCTGCCATTGCAGCAAAAGCAGCTACTAAAGACAATCCATAAGTGAACGCTTGTTGCTGTATAACAACTATTTTTAAAAATTTGTACCAGCTTTGACCCACAGAACACAGTTTGCTAACCCCTGTTCTTAACTAGTAACACACAAGAAAGTACAGTGGCATGAGGGAAAGACTGTGGTTATTGAAATCAAACCAACATGTGTTCGAATCCTGGTTCTGGCGATATATACAATTTGGGATCAATCATAATACTTTTTTGAGTCTGTTTTATCATCTATCTTTTAAAAGGTTACATTCCCCACCTTGTGCATGCTCTGTGAATATTAAACAAAATAAAGAATATATATAAAAACTCTAAAGAGAAGACTTTATAATAATAAATTATAAAAATAACATTTCTATTTTTGTAAAAATAATAACCATTATTATTTTCACTTCTATTACACTTGCCTCAGATTCAAGCCATGCCTGACCTAGGATGTTTGTACTTATATAAACCAGATACTTTTAAGCTATGCTAGTGGGCAAAGCACAATAAACATGAGATTTAACTGTTTGAGCAGTGATCATCAATCAGCAATTTGTACGCAAGAAAAGTTTCATTGAATAACCTATTCAGCAGACTTGTGGGTTATTACAGTTTTCATCTTGAAAACTGATCTTAGTAAGATAAATGATACCTATCTATTATAATTGCTACATTTCTATGATGTAATTATTCATTGAGATAATCTCCATTGTGAAAGTATTTAAATTATCTGTAAACTATGTTTGATTTTCATACATTTAGAATAATTTTAAAGTCTGCATGTGGTTATTCTGACTAAATATGAATATCACAGTCTTATCATATGGTCATTTCCAAATTACCACTATAACAGTAATAAAAGCTACTGTTAATGAAATCTATCCTGCATATTAACACCTAAGCCAAACAGAATCATCAATAAAAGTTGCTTATAATGTTTTATGCAAAAACATAATATACATTACTTTCATTGAATGCTTTTTTATAGATAAATTATAATAATTATACATTAATGTAACTGTATACATGTGTAAAAGATAGATATAGAACACAGGCAAATATTTATAAAGGTTACATGAGCAAAAAAATTTTTTACTATTGTTTCAGGAGATAATTCATGGCATTTCTACATTTCTCATATCAGCTTTTGCTCCAGACTGTTTTCAAGGACATTTGTACAGCAAACAGCCTTGGAAGATAGAGATAGTGTCTCCCTCCAGAGAAGGGGGCAGATTTATTTCTTGACATTCTAATAAAGACAATGTCTCCTCTGAGACACAGATTTAGCAGGTTTGCTTTATAGCGCCTTATAAAATAGGGAGTGTCCTCAGACGTGGGTGTTCCTCATCTCTGACACAAAACCATTGTGTGTACAGCATCTACCTGGATTCAGTTCTGCAATTTCTGCTGACATTCCCAAGTGGGACTTGGCAATGACAAGGGAAACAATGTGAACTTGAAGCTCACCACAGGCTGCCATGGCATGCACGGTAAAGCCCTTTGTTTCTGATCCAGGGGTGCTGTGTCTTCTACTAACATCTATGACATTGTAGCAAGCTAATCTGTTAGTCTGAAAGCAGGGCAAAAGCTGAGAACCTTTAATCTTTGCCATATTGTACACATCACCATCTTTCCCTTTTGCATTGTTGTTTTTCATTAGATCTTCTATATACAAGTATATTATTGTTTGGTGCTATACTTTAATATTTCTTTGAAAGCTTTGTATTTGCTTAGTTGTCCAGTAAAGTCATTTGAAATGTGTTGTATCTATCTTTTAAGTATTTTTAATTGGTTCTAGAGCAGCTTTTAGCCTAGTACTGATTTATACCCCTACTTTCTTCAATTTAAGTCTGAATTTGGCAATAAGGAGTTCATGATCTGAGCCACAGTCAGCTCCCCATCTTGTTTTTGCTGACTCTATAGATAGAGCTTCTACATCTTTGGCTGCAAAGAATCTAATCAATCTGATTTCGGTGTTGACCATCTGGTGATTTCCATGTATAGAGTCTTCTCTTATGTTGTTAGAAGAAGATGTTTGCTATGACCAGTGTGTTCTCTTGGCAAAACTCTATTAGCCTTTGCTCTGCTTCAGTCCGTATTCCAAGGCCAAATTTGCCTGTAACTCCAGGTGTTTCTTGACTTCCTACTTTTGTACTCCAGTCCCCTACAATGAAAAGGACATCTTTTTTGGATGTTAGTTCTAAAAGGTCTTGTAGGTCTTCATAGAACCGTTCAACTTCAGCTTCTTCAGCATTACTGGTTGGGGCATAGACTTGGATTACTGTGATATTGAATGGTTTGCCTTGGAAACGAACAGAGATCATTCTGTCATTTTTGAGATTGCATCCAAGTACTGCATTTTGGACTCTCTTGTTGACCATGATGGCTACTCCGTTTCTTCTAAGGGATTCCTGCCTGCAGTAGTAAATATAATGGTCATCTGAGTTAAATTCACCAATTCCAGTCCATTTTCATTCGCTGATTCCTAGAATGTCGACGTTCACTCTTTCCATCTCCTGTTTGACCACTTCCAATTTGCCTTGATCCATGGACCTGACATTCCAGCTTCCTATGCAATATTGCTCTTTACAGCATCAGACCTTGCTTCTGCCACCAGTCACATCCACAGCTGGGTATTCTTTTTGTTTTGGCTCCATTCCTTCATTCTTTCTGGAGTTATTTCTCCACTGATCTCCAGCAGCATATTGGGCACCTACTGACCTGGGGAGTTCCTCTTTCAGTATCCTATCATTTTGCCTTTTCATACTGTTCATGGAGTTCTCAAGGCAAGAATACTGAAGTGCTTTGCTTCAGTCCCTTCTCCAGTGGACCACATTCTGTCAGACCTCTCAACCATGACCCGCCCATCTTGGATGGCCCCAAGGGCATGGCTTAGTTTCAATGAGATAGACAAGGCTGTGGTCCTAGTGTGATTAGATTGACTGGTTTTCTGTGATTATGGTTTCAGTGTGTCTGCCCTCTGATACCCTCTTGCAACACCTACCATCTTACTTGGTTTTCTCCTTATTGCCAAACTCAGACTTAAATTGAAGAAAGAAGGGAAAAACACTAGACCATTCAGGTATGACCTAAATCAAATCCTTTATGATTATACAGTGGAAGTGAGAAATAGATTTAAGGGACTAGATCTGATAGATAGAGTGCCTGATGAACTATGGACTATGAGGTTCGTGACATTGTACAGGAGACAGGGACCAAGACCATCCTCATGGAAAAGAAATGCAAAAAAGCAAAATGGCTGTCTGGGAAGGCCTTACAAATAGCTGTGAAAAGAAGAGAAGTGAGAAGCAAAGGATAAAAGGAAAGATATAAACATCTGAATGCAGAATTCCAAAGAATAGCAAGAAGAGATAAGAAAGCCTTCCTCAGCGATCAATGCAAAGAAATAGAGGAAAACAATAGAATGGGAAAGACTAGATATCTCTTCAAGAAAATTAGAGATACCAAGGGAACATTTCATGCAAACATGGGCTCGATAAAGGACAGAAATGGTATGGACCTAACAGAAGCAGAAGATATTAAGAAGAGGTGGCAAAAATACACAGAAGAACTGTACAAAAAAGAGCTTCACCACCCAGATAATTATGATGGTGTGATCACTGACCTAGAGCCAGACATACTGGAATGTGAAGTCAAGTGGGCCTTAGAAAGCATCACTATGAACAAAGCTAGTGGAGGTGATGGAATTCCAGTTGAGCTCTTTCAAATCCTGAAAGATGATGCTGTGAAAGTGCTGCACTCAATATGCCAACAAATGTGGAAAACTCAGCAGTGGCCGCAGGACTAGAAAAGGTCAGCTTTCATTCCAATCCCAAAGAAAGGCAATGCCAAAGAATGCTCAAACTACGCACAATTGCACTCATCTCACATGCTAGTAAAGTAATGCTCAAAATTCTCCAAGCCAGGCTTCAGCAATACATGAACATGAACTTCCAGATGTTCAAGCTGGTTTTAGAAAAGGCAGAGGAACCAGAGATCAGATTGCCAACATCTGCTGGATCATGGAAAAAGCAAGAGAGGTCCAAAAAAACACCTATTTCTGCTTTATTGACTATGCCAAAGCCTTTGACTGTGTGGACCACAATAAACTGTGGAAAATTCTTCAAGAGATGGGAACATCAGACCACCTTACCTGACTCCTGAGAAATCTGTATGCAGGACAAGAAGCAACTTATAGAACTTGACATGGAACAATGGACTGGTTCCAATTTGGGAAAGGAGTACATCAAGGCTGTATATTGCTGCCCTGCTTATTTAACTTCTGTGCAGAGTACATCATGCAAAATGCTGGGCTGGATGAAGCACAACCTGGAATCAAGATTGCTGGGAGAAATATCAATAACCTCAGATATGCAGATGATACCACCCTTATGGCAGAAAGCAAAGAGGAACTGAGGAGCCTCTCGATGAAAGTGAAAAGAGGAGAGTGAAAAAGCTGGCTAAAAACTCAACATTCAAAACACGAAGATCATGACATCTTGGCCCATCACTTAATGGCAAATAGATGGGGAAACAGTGGAAAAAATGATAGACTTTATTTTCTTGGGCTCTATAATTACTGCAGATGGTGACTGCAACCATGAAATTAAAAGACACTTGCTTCTTGGAAGAAAAGCTATGACCAACCTAGACAGCATACAAAAACAGAGACATTACTTTGCCAATAAAGGTCTGTCTAGTCAAAGCTATGGTTTCCAGCAGGCATGTATGATTGTGAAACTTGGGCTATAAAGAAAGCTGAGCACTGAAGAATTGATGCTTTTGAAATGTGGTGTTGGAAAAGATTTATTGAGATTCTTGTGGACTGCAAGGAGATCAAACCAATCAGTCTTAAAGGAAATCAGTCTGAATATTCTTTGGAAGGACTGATGTTGAAGCTGAAGCTCCAATGCTTTGGCCACTTGATGTGAAGTACTGACTCGTTGGAAAAGACCTTGATGCTAGAAAAGACTGAAAGCAGGAGAAGGGTATGACAGAGGATGAGATGGTTGGATGGCATCACCGACTCAATGAACATGAGTTTAAGCAGGCTCTAGGAGTTGGTGATGAACAGGGAAGCCTGTCCTGCTGCAGTCAATAGGATTGCAAACAGTCGTACACAACTGAGTGACTGAACAAACTGAACTGGAAACTGCTTGCAGGTAACGTGAAATTGGGACAACTGTAAGGCTCACTTCAACAAAAAAACTTGTTTTCTTTCTCTCAGGGACCATGGTCCTGTTCTGCTTATTGTCTGATGTATATAAATCATTTTTTGTAAATTCTGTTCAATTTTCTAGGTGTTTCCTTACAATGTGAGCATATATTGAGTTCCTGTCACACTATTACCATTTACAGTGAAAGTACATTTGCATTTCTAATGTCTGCAAAGTGATTAAGTTGCTATGGAAATAGCTCTATTGTATAATACTAAATACCTTAAGACATTCTGAGGGATAAAAAAAAGCCCAAATTTAAGAGGTTTTTCTACAGATTGTCATTAAAATGATATATGTTTTGTGGGTAAATAGGATTAATGATAGTTCAATAATACAAATAATAGTAACTAAGCCACATTATTTTCCTAACTTTCTTAAATTATCTGAACTCATTATCTCCTAATAATTTCTGAGTAACTATTATGGGCGAGACTTTTATTAGATGCTGTGTGTCATTCAAAGACTTGTTTCAGTTCATTATATTCAGGAACTTCAAATCTAGTCACGGAGACAAGTAAACTAAAAGAACTTTGGCCTGTTCATTATTCATTATCACTATTCAATATCTTGTGTGTTTATGAAAATCACTTAAGATATCTGAACTCAAATTTCTTCATCTATACATGAAAAGTTTAACTAGGTCATATTTAAAGTAACTCTTATCTCAGAAACATTGCTTACTTAGAAACTACGTTTAAAGCTTTATCTGTGTTCTCACTTCTATGTTAGGTCAGGGAGAATTAGAAAAAATTGTCTCAAATACATACTCTAAAAAGGTCCTCCAAATAACTGCATTTTTATGTAAATAAGAATGTCAACAACAATACTGTGAACTACTACACTATGCCCTGCTAATCATCAGTGCAACAACATTGATTAGTAGGAGTTGGGATTCCCATTATTATGGCTTCTCAGATAATCACAAGAAAGAGCTGGGGGAATGTAACTTTCTTATTATACTCTAGGCTTAATTGGGAAGTGACAAAGGGAGAAATTCCTCTCCCTGAGCATAGTCTTAATAGGTAACACACCTTGTAACATTTTTAAATGCAATAGTTTAAGCCTAGTATTCTAAACACAGTACTTTGAAATAAAAAGCTGACAGAAGAGCAAATTCCAGTAAGATGGCAGGGATTTCATGCTTTAAAGCACTTATTTCTCTACTTTAAAAACAAAACAATTATAGGCAAAATATAAGAAAAGAAAAAGTGTCTGACTGGGCTCAAATACAAGACAAATAGTTTTGAGAGCCAGAAACAAAATAATGCTTAACTGGCTAACGGGACCAAAGTAGCAGGTGTGCTGCCCTGTGGAGCCAGAGATAGGCAACGTCTCAGGTTTGGCTGTGGAGAGGTAATGAATATCAATATTTACTCCAAGAGGGACATGGATCAGAGTCAGGCTTGTGACCTGATGCCAGGAGGTGGGAAGGTTTAGAATTGGGCCAGCATACTCTATAAAGAAGGTGGGTCCAAACTGTTTCCAATCTGCTGAATGTAACTGTGACAGACAGGAAACTATAGGCAAAAAGATCAAAATACAAAACTGAACTGCATGGCCAGGAACAGACCTAAAAACACTCCTTGACCCAGATTATAAGATTGGGCTCTGAACCAGTTGCCTGAGTGTTGGTTTAAGGCAACCACAAAACTCATCATTTCAAAAAAAAAAAAAGAAAGGAAAAACTTAATGCTAAGAAAGGCAGCAAATGTCAACATCAAAATAGGTATGCACTCCAGAAGGTATTTAACTTCATAGAACAATTTAGCAAACTTTAATATAAATACTATGAATATTCAGAAATAAATGAAAGCTTATAAGCTGTGAAATAAAAAATAATAAATTATATAATAAAACAGGAAGAAATGAAACAAGAATTTTAGATAAAGGAAAGAAGTATTATAGTTAAAAAATATAATCACTGAAATGAAAATCCCAGTTTAACAATAAAAATAGAACAATCAAAGAAATAATCTTCAAAGTGAAAACAGAATTGAATAAATTACTCAAGATATAGCATAGAGAGATAAAAATATCAATGTCATAAAAGTAATTAAGAAATAGATACCTAATAGGTGTTACAGAAAACAAATTTACAAAAGGAATGAAGGGTAATAGTTGAGAATTTTGCACAAAGGTATATGACTAGTAGATAAAAATATATTCTCAATACTAGGCAGAATAAATCAATAAATACAAATCCACAGGTAGTCATATTATAGCAAAACTGCAGGCCATTAAAATATAGAGCTAATATATATATAAAATGCCAGAGTGAAAAGACAGATTGCTTTTAAAAACTTGGCAATCTGTATGACAGAAACCTTTTCATGTAAGAAGCCAAAAATCTATAAAGTAATATCTTCAAATTTCCAAAATAAAAACCTGTTGGTGTAAAATTTTATATCCAGATACTATATCATTTGGGCTTCCCTGGTGGCTTAGATGGTAAAGAATCTGCCTTCAATGCAGGAGTCCTGGGTTCAATCCCTGGGTCTGGAAGATTCCCCTGGAGAAGGAAATGGCTACCCACTCCAGTATCCTTGCCTGCAGAATTCCATGGACAGAGGCAGGCTACAGTCAATAGGGTTTCAAAGAGTTGGACATGACTGAGCAACTAGCTTATATTACTCTATCATTTAAAAGCAGGAACAAAATAATGACACCAATCAACTTTTAAGAAAAGAATGATTAAACATTAAATTCTGCTGTTAATACAAGAGACTTCAGAAAATGTACTGGAATAAAGTTTTTATATCCAATAGCAACAAAACCTTAAAGTCTCTGCTTATTGTCACCTTCCAAAGTGGCCTAACTTGGTAAATACCAAATTGAAATTAGGGATTATTTCTGGAGAAGATAGGAAAAGATATTGGAAAATGTTCATAGGGGGGCTTAACCACATCTATAATGTTCTTTTCTTTTTTAAAAGTTTAAAAGGACAAACAAAAAGCAAAAATTGTTCTAACCAAACAAGAGGCCAGCAGTGTAAACATTATTAAGTTCTAATAGATCTGGGTGTACACACAAAGTGGTTTATTATTCTTTCTTCTTTCTTGTGTGTTTTTCAAAATATCTTACTCTACCAAAACAGTGACAGTAGGAAAAGTATAAAATCAAGGGTTGATATTTTCCAATACATTATTGAAATATAAGTGTTCAAAATATGAGATCTGTAAAGAAGGTTATCAAGGTGGTAAATGTTTTTTGTTCTAATTTCCCCATCAAACAATAGCACATATCAAATCCACCGTCCACTGAGGCTAATCCTTTTCACTCTGCATAATGTTAGACTCTGTCCATCCATCTAGGAAACAGACATGGCTTCTCAAACTTTGAGTTTGTGCACTGATTTCCAAAGAGTGCTGACAAATTAAGGCTGCCATCCACAGACATCAGAGAATAAAGAATGATACAGTGAACAAGCAAAGAGTGTGAGGACTTTAATGCCTTTACATGGCTCCAGGTAATAATCCTGGTTTTTGCACAGTTGAGAGACTTGAGTATAGTCATAGAAAAATGACAATTTAAACAGTGACATTAGGACAGAGGATTGTTTGGGAGCATTCAGAAGAAATAGCTAGAGTGGTAAGACAGGTTCATTTGATGGGGATCCTTGAATTTCATCTTGATGATTTTAGACTTGTAAATTTTATCTGAGTAAATTAAGCTTCTATATGCATGCATAATATTGTTAAACAGCAAAAGTAAGGTAATTACAGCCATGAAAGGATATTTAATGGCAACTCTAAATGTATAATTTATAGGGCTGCGAAAAGAATGAGAAAAATAAAATAGTAGCTAATTTGAGTAAATGTTTTACATTATGTGAGCTCTCTACTTTAAAATCTTATTTCTTTATTGAAGATAAATGGAGAGAAATAAAAGATATGAATAATTCCATTTTAAATCCATTCCCCATGCAATGAAATCCCTGTGTGTTTCCTAGTTATACAGGGAATTTGTTGGATAAGAAGAATGACAAGCGAGAGGTGACTAGCTTAAAATTTTCTTAGTTATCCTTCTTGTGAATTTAACTTTAGAGGACAGATAATTTTGCTATCCCTCAAGGATTATCTTTATTCCAAATAAGGCAAATGTTCTATTTCAAAATAACGATGATATTGAAACAAAGTTTAAAAATCGCGTATTAGGCAAAAGAGTTGATCCATTTAAACTAATAGTGCACTATTAGAATGTTTTAAAAATGCTAAAACCAATGCCACCCAAAGAATTTCACAATAATGCATCTCCCAAGATTATGCTCAGGTAGTCCCAAAGTAAATATAACTATGACATAGGTACTAATCAGATGTTTCTCTGTGAAGGAAGATACTTTACCTTCAGTATTTAGCATCTGGATTAACAATATCCAACAGAGCTTTCTATGATGACAGCGGTGTTCATTCTGAACAGTCCAATATTGTATTCAACGACCACTGTAGCTATTGTGCACGTAAAATATGCTAGTGTAACCAAGGAACTGAATGTTTCTTTTATTTCTTTTAAAAAATTAAAATTTAAATAGTTACATTTTACTGCTACAGCTAAGTCGCTTCAGTCATGTCCGACTCTGTGCGACCCCACAGACAGCAGCCCACCAGGCTCCCCCGTCCCTGGGATTCTCCAAGCAAGAACACTGGAGTGGGTTGCCATTTCCTTCTCCAATGCATGAAAGTGGAAAGCGAAAGTGAAGTCGTTCAGTCACGTCCGACCCTCAGCGACCCCATCGACTGCAGCGCACCAGGCTCCTCCGTCCATGGGATTTTCCAGGCAAGAGTACTGGAGTGGGGTGCCATTGGACAGCATAGACCTAGACAATTAGTATCCAATTCAACCTTGACTGATTATAGTCAGAAATGAACAAAGACACATGAAAAACATAAAGTAGTTGGTAGAAGCTAATTGCTACTTATCCTCAAGACATAGAGAACTATGCTTTCCATATCTTCTTATATGCTGACCTAATGACCATTCACCAAATGTATATAGACTATCCCCGTAAGTAGCAAACATTGTATCTGTGGAACCTATACAATCACTTAAGCTGAAAATCTTTTCTTCCATCACATCCTTGTGAAAGTTAAAAAATGACACTAGTCTCAGTAGTGTGAAGAACCCAATGAAGACGTATAAAGCCATGTGTTTTACTGTGATAATTCCCATGTATTACCATGAAAAGGCATGTGCACATGCTTACTCACTCAGCAGTGTCCAACTCTTCGTGTATCTGATATGAGATTTCCCAGGCAGGAATACTGGAGCGGGTTGCCATTTCCTCCTTCATGGGATCTTCCCAACCCAGGGGTCGACTCAGGGGTCAAACCTATGACTCCTGCATTGGCAAGCAGATTCTTTACCACTGAGCAACCTGAAGAGGGCAGTGACTTAGAAAACCAATTCCTTCGATGGATGTGGCCTTGCACTTACAGGATGGCTATTCGGCCAGAATTAAAATTCATGTGGTAATGAGAGCTCAAATGCTCACTTTTCCCATTGCCATTACATGCTGTTCTCCTCATTTCTAAAACATTTTCTTCACAACTTTCTTTTCCCCTGGAAATAATTTCTTTGCTGGAGCCAAATTTCTAATTTCTCTACATGTTTGGCACATTAGTTCATTTCAAAGTACTTTGAGAGAGTGAGAAGTTAAAGGCTAGAAATCAAGAGCAAAGTAGAAAATCTAAATTAAACAATCTGTTTAAACCAGTAGGTTTATATAACTTTCTTTCAAAGCTTTGTGGACACTTTCCTTTGAATAAAAAAGCTCTTCAAATACACAGAAACCTTGTTTAGACACTATCACAATATCTGGATAAAAATAAGTCTCAGCAAATCTGCGTACAAATTACTGTATAAGTAGATTAAGTATCAATTTAAATATTATGATTTTACATCAATTTTAATTACTTGTTGTTATCCCATGAAGCATATGAATTTTAGGATTAGAGGGTAAATATTTGCACTTTAGTGTATTTGGAAAAAAGAAAAAGCCCTTGTATTTATTTTTTTTTTAGTTTAATAAATAGAAACACCTTAACCAATGCTTAATATTATCAGAGGTTATACAAAAATAATATCAATGACAAGCCAAAAAAAAAATTGTCAGTGATTTTTACATAAGATTTAGTTTCAACTCAAATGCTTGACCCTTTAATTCAACTTTTGCTCTAGTATCTTTTCTGCAAATAGTTTTCATTTGACTTCCTACAGCAAGTCCAAAATTTGAAAATAACCAAAGAACAGTGTGCAAGTTAAGATCCTGACAACTAGTATCACAATGTTGTATTATGCTTGAGGGAACTGTGCACAGACCATCTGTATCTTGGTGAATCCCATGAAGCCTGTCAAAGCAGGCATGCATGAAGAAATAGACAGTGAAGGGGGAGATATTCTCACTGCCACTGAAAGAGGGATCTAGGAAACCACAACATTCACCCTGGACATTATTCAGACTAATAATTAGATCCATGTGATATATTTTAGGTCCACCTACTGAACCCAAATCCCAAAGAAGATTGCCATTGAGAGATTTTATTATGATGTCATTGTACACTTCATGCAGTTTGAATTGAGGATAATTTAACAGAACCTCAGACTACACTTGCACTGCATTGTGTGACACAGTGGAAATAACATGGAATAGGCAACTTACACTATTTATCAAATAGTCTGCAACGTGATAGATGCATGCTACTTAGGAACCTATTCCCAAAGCAACACAGGATTTCTCCTTGCTTGCTTATTCACAGAATAAAACTATTTATGCTTAGTAATGAATGCCCAAACACCCAGATTTGACATTTAAATAAAAGGCAAAACAGTGGATAGAACAGATTCACGCAGTGTCTACATATAAAATTGGAAAAGACCTAACTCACCTTCCCCACAAATAGTAAAAATTCTGAATTCCTTTGCCAACAAAGGTCCGTCTAGTCAAGGCTATGGTTTTTCCAGTAGTCATGATGGATATGAGAGTTGGACTGTGAAGAAAGCTGAGTGCTGAAGAATTGATGCTTTTGAACTGTGGTGTTGGAGATGACTCTTAAGAGTCTCTTGGACTGCAAAGAGATCCACCAGTCCATTCTAAAGGAGATCAGCCCTGGGATTTCTTTGGAAGGAATGATGCTGAAGTTGAAACTCCAGTACTTTGACTACTTCATGTGAAGAGTTGACTCACTGGAAAATACTCTGATGGTGGGAGGGATTGGGGGCAGGAGGAGAAGGGGATGACAGAGGATGAGATGGCTGGATGGCATCACCGACTCGACTGACGTGAGTTTGAGTGAACTCCAGGAGTTGGTGATGGACAGGGAGGCCTCAATTCAGTTCAGTTCAGTTTAGTCGCTCAGTCGTGTCCGACTCTTTGCAACCCCATGAATCGCAGCATGCCAGGGCTCCCTGTCCATCACCATCTCCCGGAGTTCACTCAGATTCACGTCCATTGAGTCAGTGATGCCATCCAGCCATCTCATCCTCTGCCGTCCCCTTCTCCTCCTGCCCACAATCCCTCCCAGCATCAGAGTCTTTCCAGTGAGTCAACTCTTCCCATAAGGTGGCCAAAGTATTGGAGTTTCAGCTTTAGCATCATTCCTTCCAAAGAAATCCCAGGGCTAATCTCTTTCAGAATGGACTGGTTGGATCTCCTTTCAGTCCAAGGGACTCTCAAGACTCTTCTCCAACACCACAGTTCAAAAGCATCAATTCTTCAGCACTCAGCTTTCTTCACAGTCCAACTCTCACATCCATAAGTAACCACTGGAAAAACCACAGCCTTGACTAGACGGACCTTTGTTGGCAAAGTAATGTCTCTGCTTTTCAATATGCTATCTAGGTTGGTCATAACTTTCCTTCCAAGGAGTAAGCATCTTTTAATTTCATGGCTGCAGTCACCATCTGCAGTGATTTTGGAGCCCCAAAATATAAAGTCTGACATTGTTTCCACTGTTTCCCCATCTATTTCCCATGAAATGATGGGACCAGTTGCCATGATCTTAGTTTTCTGAATGTTGAGCTTTAAGCCAAATTTTCACTCTCCTCTTTCACTTTCATCAAGAGGCTTTTTAGTTCCTCTTCACTTTCTGCCATAAGGGTGGTGTCATCTGCATATCTGAGGTTATTGATATTTCTCCTGGTAATCCTGTTTCCAGCTTGTGTTTCTTCCAGTCCAGCGTTTCTCATGATATACTCTGCATACAAGTTAAATAAGCAGGATGACAATATACAGCCTTGACGTACTCCTTTTCCTATTTCGAACCAGTCTGTTGTTCCATGTCCAGTTCTAACTATTGCTTCCTCTCCTGCATATAGGTTTCTCAAGAGGCAGGTCAGGTGGTGTGGTATTCCCATCTACTGAAGAATTGTCCACAGTTTATTGTGATCCACACAGTCAAAGGCTTTGGCATAGTCAATAAAGCAGAAATAGATGTTTTTCTGGAACTCTCTTGCTTTTTCCATGATTCAGCGGATGTTGGCAATTTGATCTCTGGTTCCTGTGCCTTTTCTAAAACCAGCTTGAACATCTGGAAATTCACAGTTCACGTATTACTGAAGCCTGGCTTGGAGAATTTTGAGCATTACTTTACTAGGTGTGAGATGAGCGTGATTGTGCGGTAGTTTGAGCATTCTTTGGAATTGCCTTCCTTTGGGATTGGAATGAAAACTGACCTTTTCCAGTCCTGTGGCCACCTCTGAGTTTTCCAAATTTGCTGGCATATTGAGTGCCGCCCTTTCACAGCATCATCTTTCAGGATATGAAATAGCTCAACTGGAATTCCATCACCTCCACTAGCTTTGTTCGTAGTGATGCTTTCTAAGTCCCACTTGACTTCACATTCCAGGATGTCTGGCTCTAGGTGAGTGATCACACCATCGTGATTATCTTAGTCGTGGGGATCTTTTTTGTACAGTTCTTCTGTGTATTCTTGCCATCTCTTCTTAATATCTTCTGTTTCTGTTAGGTCCATACCATTTCTGTCCTTTATCGAGCTCATCTTTGCATGAAATATTCCCTTGGTATCTCTAATTTTCTTGAAGAGATCTCTAGTCTTTCCCATTCTGTTGTTTTCCTCTATTTATTTGCACTGATCGCTAAGGAAGGCTTTCTTCTCTCTCGTTGCTGTTCTTTGGAACTCTGCATTCAGATACTTATATCATTCCTTTTCTCCTTTGCTTTTCGCTTCTCTACTTTTCAGAGCTATTTGTAAGGCCTCCCCAGACAGCCATTTTGCTTTTTTGCATTTCTTTTCCATGGGGATGGTCTTGATCCCTGTCTCCTGTACAATGTCATGAACCTCATTCCATAGTTCATCAGGCACTCTATCTATCAGATCTAGGCCCTTAAATCTATTTCTCACTTCCACTGTATAATCACAATGAATTTGACTTAGGTCATACATGAATGGTCTAGTGATTTTCCCTACTTTCTTCAATTTCAGTCTGAATTTGGCAATAAGGAGTTCAGGGAGGCCTGACGTGCTGCAGTTCATGGGGTCGCAAAGAGTAGGACACGATTGAGCAACTGAACTGACTGAACTGACTGACTGAATCACCTGTCTCCACAATGGAACCACATAAGAGATCCTGGACTTGTACTAACTATGCAGGCCTTACAATGAGTTATTCCTGGAGCTAGATATGAATAAAAGGAATGAATTATACACAAGTTATCTAAGTGAGGAATCTGCAGCTGCAAGCGTGCTAAGTCACTTCTGTTGTGTCTGAACTCTTTGAGATCTTATCAACTGTAGCTTTCCAGCTCTTTTGTCCATGGAATCCTCCAGGCAAGAATACTGAAATGGATTGCCATTTCCTTCTCCAGGGAATCTTCCCAACTCACGGAATCTTCTTCGATCCTATGGGATGGAACCACTTCTCTTAAATGTCTCTTGTATTAGCAGGCATATTCTTTACCACTAGCACCACTTGGAGAAGGGTTTTTGTATGTGAGTCACATTTTCAATCCAGACTCTTTGCGACCCCATGGACTGTAGCCCTCGAGGCTCCTCGTGTCCATGGGATTTTCCAGGCAAGAGTCCTGGAGTGGGTTGCCATTTCCTTCTCCAGAGGATCTTCCTGACCCAAGGATCGAACCCACGTCTCCCACTTTGTAGGTAGACTCTTTACCTTGAGCCACCAGGAAGTCCCTTTTATTCCAGAGGGCAATCAATATACTTTTGAAAGGATTGTATTTCACATGTTCTGAAATTGTGTATATGGAAGTTAGTCACTAGAACCTATAACTAGAAATAATTTTTATAAGGAAAATGGAACCTTACTCATAGCATACTGGGATACATCTGTTAAGAGTTATTGTACCATCAAAAAAGTGTGTCATACAAACCAGAGTTGCTTATGTCTCCTGCACTGGCAGGAAGGTTCTTTACTACTAGTGCCACCTGGGAAGCCCCATGTCATTCTTACTAGCTGCATATCTGATTTGTAGACTTTAACTTATCTTTAAATAATAACTCAAGATAGTGATTCTTACAGTATTCATCCTTGAGTTCAACGCCTGTAATGCAGGAGACCCAGGTCCAGTTTTTGGGTTGAGAAGATCCCCTGGAGAAGGGAATGGCATCCCACTCCAGTATTCTTGCCTGGAGAATTCCACAGACAGAGGAGCCTGGCAGGCTACAGGCCATAAGGTCACAAAGAGTCTGGACATGACTGAATGACAAATGCTTTCACTTTCACTTTTTGAGTTCAACCAAAAATTGAATGCAACTGTTTCCAACAGCCTATTGGAGAACCTGACAATTAAAGAAAGAGACTGATTTAATAGTTTGGTGGTAGTGCTGGGAAAACTCAATAAATTATGTTTTATAAGTAGACAGAATACATACATATATTGAAACTACTGAAATCATTGTATTTCAAGTCAAGGTACTAAACATATATAAATGCATTGATTAGTGACACAATTTGGGAAGTGAAGTTAGGGAAGAATGCCATTGTGGGAAATAATAGAAGATTCAGTTGTAGAAATTTATCACATTGTAATCTCTTCCTGCTGCTACTGCTGCTAAGTCGCTTCAGTCGTGTCCAACTCTGTGCGACCCCATAGACGGCAGCCAACCAGGCTTCCACGTCCCTGGGATTCTCCAGGCAAGAATACTAGAGTGGGTTGCCATTTCCTTCTCCAATGCATGAAAGTGAAAAGTGAAAGTGAAGTCACGCAGTCGTGTCTGACTCTAGCGATCCCATGGACTACAGCCTACCAGGCTCCTCCACCCACGGGATTTTCCAGGCAAAAGTACTGGAGTGGGGTGCCATTGCCTTCTCCGAATCTCTTCCTAGGCACACAGAAAAACTATATTTCCCCACTTCTCTTGCTGGAAGATTGAACCAAAGACAGTTTTGGCCAACAGGATGATGGCAGATGTAAAGTAAGCCACTTCCAGACCTGATGATTCAAAACCTCCTAAACAATCTTACAACTCCTCTTATCCTGCTGTATTGATTTTGGACATCATGTGTTCCAGATGGCCTGGCTGTAAGATAAAGAGCCAGCTAAACTTTATTAGACATTACAGGCGTGAGATGTAAATCTTTGTTTTACAAAGGTACCAGGGTATGGATTATATATATATATTTCTTCCTTTGCAGGATAATCAATCCTGTTCCATATAATTCAGAGAATTTCTAAAAACTCCTTAGAATGTTTTTAACACTCTTTCAAGTTTCTACTGCTACAGTGATACTTTGGCTTCAGTTGTGAGCAACTTATAAATTTCTAGGGTTTCTCGTGTATACGTACTTGCTCTCCATTTAATTTCCTGGACACAAGGTAGTAATGTAAATAAGCTTACCGTGATTTTTGAGAGTTTACCTAACACTTCTCAAATAAATGACCAGGTTTAAATAACAATTCCTGATGATTGACCAAAAATGCTTTAAGAAGGAATTATGGAGAACTAACCAAGGAATTTTCCAGTTATTCAAATTGCCCTTAAATAGAAAAACAACAGAAACAATAGCTGCTACATGGATTTGCATGCCCACCTATACCACTTTTTTTTGTACTTTACTGAGGACATAAAAATTACAGATATATTAGATTTATCACAATGATCATTTTGTGTGTACAGAAATATGCTAAAGCTGAAACTCCAGTACTTTGGCCACCTCATGCGAGGAGTTCACTCATTTAAAAAGACTCTGATGCTGGGAGGGATTGTGGGCAGGAGGAGAAGGGGACTACAGAGGATGAGATGGCTGGATGGCATCACTGACTCGATGGACGTGAGTCTCAGTGACTCCGGGAGTTGGTGATGGACAGGGAGCCCTGGCATGCTGCGATTCATGGGGTCACAAAGAGTCAGACATGACTGAGTGACTGATCTGATCTGATCTGAGTGCATCAGGAACAAAATTAGTTTTATAGGTCAATTATACTTCAAACAAACAGAAAAACTCATAGAAAAACAGATCAGATTTGTGGTTATGAGAACTGGGCTAGGAAGGTGGGGAAATGGATGAAGGCAGTGAAAAGGTAGAAACTTCCAGCTATAAGATAAATAAGTACTTGGGATGTAATATACAAAACAATAAATATAATTAACATTAATATGTTATAAATGAAACTTGGTAAGAGAGTAAATCCTAAGAGTTCTCATCACAAATTTTTTTCTCTTACTTTCCATCTATATGAGATGATGAATATCCCCTAAACTTATTGTGAAATTATTTATGATGTATGTAAGTCAATCATTACGTAAAACACCTTGAACTTAAAACAATGCTATATGTCAACTATATCTGAATAAAACCGGAAGTAAAAAATCATATTAAAATGTAATACAGTTTTATTCATAATAAAAAAGTCATATGTGAATATTTTATGCTGTTTATAAATATTATTCGCTCATTTTATCACAAAATTGATCATGTTCAAGAACCGTGAGATAATTTCAAATTAGTTGTTTTTTATTTCTACCATGTCATAGGACCTTTCTTCACTATATAGAATCCATAATGCATATGGACCAATGCCATTGCCACATAGGTTCAGTTCTGTTCAGTTCAATCGCTCAGTCGTGTCCGACTCTTTGCAACCCCATGAATTGCAGCACACCAGGCCTCCCTGTCCATCACCAACTCCCAGAGTTCACACAAACTCATGTCCATCGAGTCAGTGATGCCATCCAGCCATCTCATCCTCTGTCGTCCCCTTCTCCTCTTGCCCCCAATCCCTCCCAGCATCAGAGTCTTTTCCAATGAGTCAACTATTCACATGAGGGGGCCAAAGTACTGGAGTTTCAGCTTTAGCATAATTCCTTCCAAAGAACACCCAGGACTGATCTCCTTTAGAATGGGCTGGTTGATCTCTTACAGTCCAAGGGACTCTCAAGAGTATTCTCCAACACCACAGTTCAAAAGCATCAATTCTCCGGCACTCAGCTTTCTTCACAATCCAACTCTCACATCCATACATGACCACTGGAAAAACCACAGCCTTGACTAGACGGACCTTTGTTGGCAAAGTAATGTCTCTGCTTTTGAATATGCTATCTAGGTTGGTCATAACTTTCCTTCCAAGGAGTAAGCGTCTTTTAATTTCATGGCTGCAGTAACCATCTGCAGTGATTTTGGAGCCCAGAAAAATAAAGTCTGACACTGTTTCCACTGTTTCCCCATCTACTTCCCATGAAGTGTTAGGACCAGATGCCATGATCTTCGTTTTCTGAATGTTGAGCTTTAAGCCAAATTTTCACTCTCCTCTTTCACTTTCATCAAGAGGCTTCCTAGTTTCTCCTCACTCTTTGCCACAAGGGTGGTGTCATCTGCATATCTGAGGTTATTGATATTTCTCCCGGCAATCCTGATTCTAGCCTGTGCTTCCTCCAGCCCAGCGTTTCTCATGATATACTCTGCATATAAGTTAAATAAGCAGGGTGACAATATACAGCCTTGACATACTCCTTTTCCTATTTGGAACCAGTCTGTTGTTCCATGTCCAGTTCTAACTGTTGCTTCCTGACCTGCATATAGGTTTCTCAAGAGTCAGGTCAGGTGGTCTGGTATTCCCATCTCTTTCAGAATTTTCCAGAGTTTATTGTGATCCACACAGTCAAAGGCTTTGGCATAGTCAATAAAGCAGAAATAGATGCTTTTCTGGAACTCTCTTGCTTTTTCTATGATCCAGCAGATGTTGGCAATTTGATCTCTGGTTCCTCTGCCTTTCTAAAACCAGCTTGAACATCTGGAAGTTCACAGTTCACATATTGCTGAAGCATGGCTTGGAGAATTTTGAGCATTAATTTACTAGCATGGGCCAAATCAATAACTTTCAAAAGCATTTCTAAAAGTATGACTTTAAAACTATACAATTATTAGAAGCAAGTTCTCAAGAAATATATATATACATATAGATTTTTTCTAGCTACCACCAAAAGCTGAAAAAGAGCCATGTGCTACTTAAATATCTACTAGAGTAACCTTGTGGCAGCTTCAGATAAACTTTTCTGTAGATTAAAGGGTTACATTAACTAAGGGAGGTGAAATATAATATATATGCTAAATGGTTTTGTTGTATATAGTAATGGGTTTTGTTTCTTTTAGTTTCTGTAGTTGACCATTACAGGAACACATAGACTAGGATAACCTCAGAGTTGTACACTTTTTACTTTGCTTCTCATCTGCTTAATATTACCTGACTCAACTCATTCATGGGAAAGGTTCTGAGAGAGAATATCAAAATTGTTATGTTAATAGAGTAGCATATTTGCAGTCAACCATCTCTCTGTCCATAATTCACTGTACAAATTTAAAGAAGGCACCTATTCTACCTATTCAGTTACCTTGGGGATAAAATAGTTTATTTCAAGCCTAAAATTTCCAACTATAGATTTTTGAGTAACTATTTTCCATTTTTGGCAGAAGTGATAAAGAAAGGGTTTCATCTTCAGCAGGAAACAAGGTTAAACTTTCTGGAATAGTGATTGGAATTGAGAAGTATATTGTAAAAAACTTTGAAATCTCATTTCTTGCATGATTTTTAAAGTATGCGGGAACTCTTATCTCTAGAATTGTTTAGGTGTGATCTTGCTAAAGTTCAAGGAGAATATTCAATGTAGTTTTCCATTCTGATTTTATAATTCCAATAACTCCAGCAAGCAATTTGATGATTTTCCTTTTCATGAACTTTGTAGTACTGAATTTTAAAATCAACTGAGATTTGGGTTTAGATTTGGTTTTTTATACCAATTGCCCTATAGCATCACCAAGCCACTCTCCAAAGACCTCCAAAGAATCCTCTCAGTATGGTTCTCATTAGCTTTACCTTTAAAGTTAAGAAAATTTCTTAACTCAAATTTCTTAGCCTCAAATTTCTCTCAGCTTGACTAAACTTTAGGCAGGCTTCCTATTGCTTCTAAATTCTTTGATCTGCCTCCCACCCCTGACCTTACATGGCCAGATGACCTGACCACAGAAGTCCCCTCTTCCCTATTCTTAGAATAATTATTATAGGAAATATGCTGTTGTATATTCTTTCTCAGTCCACTGACAAATCTTTAAAAACCCACTTGCCAGTTTACAATCCAGAAATGTCTTTCTCAAGGACCTGGCAGTCATCTCTTTGAGACAGAATCATCAAAAGACAGCGTCTCTATTTCCCAGTGTCTGTGGGAAGGCAGGATCCTAATTCTATGGGTGACTTGTTCAAGAGGTGAAACTACTTCCTGTCACAAAGCTATGAGTGTTGACTTTTCCTTTGGGTAATGCCAATTAGCAAACATTAAAATTCTCCCACCTTTTGAATTTAGACTACATTCTTGTCCCTCTCCCCTATTATAACAGACACTGAATAAAGTCATCTCTGCCTGTTTAACAACATCCACTGCAATTTTACTTTAATAGATTTATTAGATAGTTTCCAAGGCCCTTTGCAATTTTTAAATTTTATATTTCTCTAAAAAGACCTTTTTGTTTTTAGCTGAAATTGAAGAAAGTAGTACCCACTTTACAGAATATAAAGAAGAAGATGTGATAGGGCTTCAAATTTAGCAAAATTATAGGTTATCTGCCTACTTATAGCACTCACCATCTGACCAGATGCAATCATCCCCATTAATCTAATACTCTAAATTCACTTCCAACATTGAATAACACTACAACATCCCTTCAAGATGAAAGTCAAAGTTTTGCTATTGTCACTGGAACTATTTTATTTTGTTTTCTTCTATTATAGTCTAATTTCAGAATTGTTAAAGGAGTTTGAATTCACAAATATGAGCAATTTAAATTTATATAAAAATATAGCTCACATCCAAGAATATGGTGAAATAAGCAGTCAATCAGCTGCTTTCCTATACTCATGAAAGAACAATTTGTCTTTAGTTAAAGAAAAAATACAGTCATCTGCCATGCTAGTCACTGGGTTTCTTTCCTTCAGAATTCACTGCTATGATCTTGTCAAGACCATGTCAATTTTTAATATTACCACCATCATATATTGTGAATATTTACTGAATAAACGCATGAATGGGAAACTTTGTGGTAATTTTCTATTATGACATATCTTTCTGTGGTAATATATTGCAACATATTCTTAGTAAGTAGGTACTTTGCATTTTGTTTAGATTGTTATAGAAATGGTAGTTCATATTTTAAATAGTGCTGTGATCTAGTTTTGATGATATACCTTTCCTAAGTATTATACTCATCACATAATAATCTTTTGCACTTTCACATTTTTATTGTTGTTGTTGTTTAGTTGCTAAGTCGTGTCCTACTCTTTTGTAACCCCATGGACTGTAGCCCACCAGGCTCCTCTATCCATGGGATTTCCAAGGCAAGAATACTGGAGTGTGTTGCCATTTCCTTCTCCAGGGTATCCACCCAACCCAGGGATCGAAGTCATGTCTCCTGCATTAGTAGGTGGATTCTTTACCACTGACTCACCAGGGAAGTCCCACTTTTACATTAAAATATTCAAATCGAGAATAATATTGAATGTGTAATCTGTAAAATAAACAAACAAAAACAAATTCTACATGAAAGCATCAGATAGCAAATCTTCCCCATCATTAATCATCTCATAGTTTCAGTATTACTTAACATCATGTCTTACCTCACAAGAAGTGATATCCCTGAGCAAGAAATCATTTTTGTGATTCATAGCAAAGAACTCTGCCGTTTTGTTCAGTGCTTATTCAGAGATTTGAATAACTTTGTGACAGTGTAATATGTGATTCACAACAAAAAACGCGATTCAGAAAGACCTCAGAAAACTTAATAGACTAGAACTAGAGGTGATCTACCATACAGTGTCTATTACAGTTCCCTAAAAAGCAGAGTTTTCTGCTGCCTGAGTATTCACAACGTGGTCATGTAGATTATGTGTTGGGTGCCAAATAATCTAAAGCACTGCTTGAAGAGTACCTAGGCCAACATCAAGAACCTCCTAAGCCCATCTGGAACAATTAACACAGGCAACAATGAGACATGGGAACATGTTGGTGGGGAATAGAAGGCACTCTTGGTGTTCTCAGAGTTTATCTACTCCTTCCAGCAGCAGAAAAAAGAAAGGAGTGAAAGGTTGTTGTTGAATCACGTGAATACACCGGGATTCTTGGCCCCCGGAGGAGAAGAATTCAATCCGGGGCCAGAGACGAGGCTTGATCGCTCAGAGCTTTTGTGTAATAAAGTTTTATTAAAGTATAAAGGAGATAGAGAAAGCTTCTGACATAGGCATCAGAAGGGGGTAGAAAGAGTACCCGCTTGCTAGTGTTAACAATGAGGTTATATAATCCAAAGAATGTCTGGAGGTTGTAAAGACCTCATCAGACCTACTCCCATAATTTACATTTTAAGATAACACTGTCCTCAGGCAAGATACATCCTTATAAAGACCAGGTCTACTCCCATATTTTAAGATAACAGAAGGTTGAATCCAAAGACTGTCCTTAGGCAGGATACATTGTTATATAGTCCTAAGGAATGTGGAGAAAGAAAAAAAGTTTGTCCTTTCTTCCTCCTTGAGAATTCCAGACCCCTCTCTCCTTGGGGACCCCTAGACTCCTTATCAACCTGACTAGGAACTGACTCTCTCAGGAGCAAGCATTGCGGCTCAGCTGGTAAAGAATCTGCCTGCAGCACAGGAGACCTGGGTTAGATCCCTGGGTTGGGAAGATCCCCTGGAGAAAGGAAAGACTACCCACTCCAGTATTACAAAGAGTTGGACATGACTGAGCGACTTTCACTTCACTTCACTTCAGGCATTCTATTGATAGAAAGAAAGGAATTCTTATGCATTTAAAAGAACTCCAAAAGCAACTTATCATGAAATTTTAAATATTCAAATTACATCAAAATGGCAACTGCTTTTTTCCCCCAAATGTTTGTTGTTTACCTAAAAATCACAATCTGATAGCAAAACATGGAATAAAGAACTTATCCAGGCCACAAATAGGAATGGGAATTCAAGAAAATAAATATAGGAGATGAAAAGTGGAAAAGTTATAGTTGCTTATTTTGTTACGAGATTATTTCACTACTTCAATAGAAAATTATTTAATGAATGCACAATTAAAAATTATGAATCTGTGGCCTCACAAACTGAAGTACTTTTCTATTACTATGAAATCATAGAAGGAAAATTTTTTCCTCATCCATAGGGCATTCTATAGCAAGCCTCAGTTTATTTGCTGCTACAAGTCTCTTAAAAAGTTTGATGGTGCAATTAAGCATGAGTTGCTTCATAAAGTTTACTACATGTGTGATCACATCTTTTTTATCTCATCAAATTAATTTGAAAGCAGCTTGATTACTCACATTCCAGATGAGCAAAAATTTGAGTATTCTCTGTTTAAATATTTTAACTCTCGATAGACAGTTACCTTAGATTGAGTGGCTGGAAGAAGGGATTTCCTGTGACTTCCGCCTTACTGTCTGCTTTCCTAAAAAATGCTGCTGTTTTGTGTTGCCAGAGGGGATATCTCTCTCACCATCCTAGGCTCCTATACATAGCCTAATCCCTAAGGTACTTTGCCAGGGTTCTGTGTGCCTCAAAACATCCTAGATACTCAAGAAAATGCTGGAATTTGAGGATATTGTACTGTAAAATATTGCTACACATCATGGTGGAGTCATCACAATTTCTCACCCTGATCTTGCACCATATGTTAAACTAAGACTTCACTGGACATTAGAAATATCATGGGGGGTAACTCAGTAGCCATGGAGGTAAGACATGGAATGGGTAGTGTGAGTGGGGAAGACCCTGGGCAAAATAACCTCTTTCACTCGTTTATTTTATGTACTGGGAACCTTTGAATACTAGTTTTAAATACCATGCTCCACATCTTAAAAAATAGTTTGAAACATGTTCCGGTGTATGTAGGAAAAAAATGTTAAATGAATTATTGACAGCAGCCTTATTGACAATTTTGCTATAAATTGTACTTTCACTATGCAGATGTCATCACAATATTTACTTAATTGAAATCCTGAATAAGTTATCAGTAGCTCTAGCAAAATTTGTAAAAATAGAGCTCATAGTAACAAAGAGAATTCCATAATTATAAGATAGTTTCTCATATAAGTTTTAAATAAGTTAAGGACATGCAGTTGCTATTATTTGAATTGTATCTGATTAATTAATAACATGAATACTTACTGACATGTTATTAATGAAATATTTCTCTTGGAATAAAAACATTGGTATAGTCAAGCAAGCAACCATTAAATAAAAGCTTAAAAAAGAAAGACAAAGTCTCAGGTTGTCAGAGAAATATTTCATTAAGAATTGTGCTGTAGATAAGAACAGGTGGCAATAATTGGATTTCCCATCTGCAGACTGTAAAATCAAATACAGGTTGGCTTTCAAAAGTATTATAGCCAATATGTGGAAACCGACCCATTTGCAAATTATGCCAGGTGGACCCTGACCAAATTCAGCCAGCCACGTAGGACCAATGTTCTTTTTGATGTTTTTCAAAGTTTAAAGCAGATGACCATGCCATTTGCACAGCAAAATGAGAACTGTGAACAGTATGTGAGCAGAATTTATTTAGTGAGTTGAGAAAGGTCAGTTAATGACATCAGAACTCCTTTAAAATCCAGATCCCAATAATCAAACTCCTCTGCAGATGTGACCCATTCAGAGATAATGATGAGACTGGAGATTATCAAGTTTTTAACTGAAGACTCCAGTATTTCAACTTCTTCTTAGGAAATGGATTAAGAAATTTCCAGAGATGTATAAGAAGCCTTATAACTGTCACATTGCGACTTGGATTTTCAGTATAATCACTCAATATGTAGAACTGTGCTTTGTGCTAGCCTACTAAGTTGCTTCAGTCATGTCCGACTCTGTGCGACCCCATGGACTGCAGCCCACCAAGCTTCTCCATCCCTGGGATTCTCCAGGCAAGAACACTGGAGTGGGTTGCCATTTCCTTCTCCAATGCATTAAAGTGAAAAGTGAAAGTGAAGTCGCTGAGTCTTGTCCGACCCTCAGCAACCCCATGGACTGCAGCCTTCCAGGCTCCTCCGTCCACGGGATTTTCCAGGTAATAGTACTGGAGTGGGGTGCCATTGCCTTCTAGTAATGTTTATTTTGCTTGTGAGTCTTTTTGCCTTAAAGCTACTTCAAAGTAAAAACTTTAATGCTCATCAGAAACAGTGTATCAACAGTGCATAGCTGCAGCATTTGCAATGGGGTGGTCTACTGGCATTAGTGTAGTGCAGCTGAGCATTTCCTTTTCATAATCACAAAACAGGCAGCATTGCAATCCCTATCTGGCACCCACCTTCTCAGACATTGAAAACAAGAAATATATTAAGGAAAAGACAGGAAAGAAAGGGAAGAGAAGGGAGAAGAGTGAGTGGGGAAAATAGAATAGAAGGAAGAATAGAGAATAGAAGAAAGGAAGGAAAAAAGGAAGAGAGGGAAGGAGCAAGGAAGGGACGGAGACAGGCAGCTCATAAAACAGATATAAATGTAATTAGCACTAAAATGCCTTAAAATAGAGGGAAACAATTTTGTTGTTCATAAGGAAAGATATCATAACAAAGATGCAGATTATATACAAAATTAGCTTATCTATGAGACAATAAAACTGAATTAGAATATCTTCAACTATGAGAATTAGTTTCCTTCAGAAAATTCTTCTTTTTGTCCCCAGAGCTTTGAGATTCCCTAAAGCTGAAGGACCTCCTTCAGGTGAATTAAAACTAGCTACTATCTCTTGGGAGAAAATAAATATAGAAGGTAGCAGGGTTCTTCCCATATTCTTCTTTAGGAAAAAGCAATAATCTAGTTACTCATTTAAGAGAATTTTTTTGATAAACTAAAATATTTATTCATCAAATAATCTAAATTTATTGAAATATTCTAATTCCAGTGTTTTATGACAGTATGGAAATAATCATTAAATATAACACACAATTTATGGATGGATAAAACAAAAAATCACGGTAATCCAAGTTTATGCCCTGACAAGTAATGCTGAAAAAGCTGAAATTGAACAGTTCTATGAAGACCTACAAGACCTTTTAGAACTAACACACACAAAAAGACATCCTTTTCATTATAGGGGACTGGTATGCAAAAGTAGGAAGTCAAGAAACACCTGGAGTAACAGGCAAATTTGGCCTTGGAGTACAAAATGAAACAGGGCAAAAGCTAATAGACTTTTGCCAAGAGAACGCACTGGGTCATAGCAAATACCATCTTCCAACAACACAAGAGAAGACTCTACACCTGGACATCACCAGATGACCAACAATGAAATCAGATTGATGATATTCTTTTCAGCCAAAGATGGAGAAGCTCTACACAGTCAGCAAAGGAAAAAAAAAAGACCAGGAGCTGACTATGGCTCAGATCATGAATTCCTTATTGTCAAATTCAGACTTAAATTGAAGACAGTGGGGAAAACCCCTAGACCATTCACATATGACCTAAATCAAATCCTTTATGATTTTAGAGTGGAAGTGACAAATAGATTTAAGGGCCTAGATCTTATAGACAGAGTGCCTGATGAACTATGCACAGAGGTTTGTGACACTATAGAAGAGACTGGGGTCAAGACTATCCTCAAAAAAAGAAATGAAAAAAAGAAAAATGGCTGTCTGAGAAGGCCTTACAAGTAGCTGTGAAAGGAAGGGAAGTGAAAAGCAAAAGAGAAAAGGAAAGATATACCCATTTAAATGCAGAGTGCCAAAGAATAGCAAGGAGAGATAATAGCCTTCCTCAGTGATCAATACAAAGAAATAGAGGGAAACAATAGAATGGGAATGACTAGAGTTCTCTTCTAAAACTTAGTGATACCAAGGGAATATTTCATGCAAAGATGGGCTAAATAAAGGACAGAAATTGTATGGACCTAACAGAAGCAGAAGATGTTAAGAAGAGGTGGCAAAAATACACAGAAGAAATGTACAAAAAATATCTTCACAACCCAGATAATCACGATGGTGTGATCACTCACCCAGAGCTAGACATCCTGGAATGTGAAATTAAGTGGGCCTAAGGAAGCATCACTACACACAAAGCTATTGGAGGTGATGGGATTCCAGTTGAACTATTTCAAATCCTGAAAGATGATGCTGTGAAAGTGCTGCACTCAATATGCCAGCAAATGTGGAAAACTCAGCAGTGGCCACAGGACTGGAAAAGGTCAGTTTTCATTCCAATCCCAAAGAAAGGCAATGCCAAAGAAGGCTCAAACTACCGCACAATTGGATTCATCTCACATGCTAGTAAAGTAATGCTCAAAATTCTCTAAGCCAGGCTTCAGCAATATGTGAACAGTGAACTTCCTGATGTTCAAGCTGGTTTTAGAAAAGGCAGAGGAACCAGAGATCAAATTGCCAACATCTGCTGGATCATAGAAAAAGCAAGAGAGTTCCAGAAAAACATCTATTTCTGCCTTATTGACTATGCCAAAGCCTTTGACTGTGTGGATCACAATAAACTGTGGAAAATTCTGAAAGAGATGGGCATACCAGACCACCTGACCTGCCTCTTGAAAAATCTGTATGCAGGTCATAAAGGAACAGTTAGAACTGGACATGGAACAACAGACTGGTTCCAAATAGGAAAAGGAGTACGTCCAGGCTGTATATTGTCACCCTGCTTATTTAACTTACATGCAGAGTTCATCATGAGACACACTGGTCTGGAAGAAGCCCAAGCTGAAATCAAGATTTCTGGGAGAAATATCAATAACCTCAGATATGCAGATGACACCATCCTTATGGCAGAAAATGAAGAAGAACTAAAGAGCCTCTTGATTAAAGTAAAAGAGGAGAGTGAAAAAGTTGGCTTAAAGCTCAACATTCAGAAAACTAAGATCATGGTATCCAGTCCCATCATTTCATGACAGATAGATTGGTAAACAGTGGAAACAGTGTCAGACTTCATTTTTGGGGGCTCCAAAATCACTGAGATGGTGATTGCAGCCATGAAATTAAAAGACGCTTACTCCTTGGAAGGAAAATTATGACCAACCTGGATAGCATATTAAAAAGCAGAGACATTACCTTGTCAACAAAGGTCTGTCTAGTAAAGGCTTTGGTTTTTCCTGTGGTCATGTATGGATGTGAGAGTGGACTATAAAGAAAGCTGAGCACCAAAGAATTGATGCTTTTGAACTGTGGTGTTGGAGAAGACTCTTGAGAGTCCCTTGGACTGCAAGAGATCCAACCAGTCCATCCTAAAGGAGACCAGTCCTGGGTGTTCTTTAGAAGGACTGATGTTGAAGCTGAAACTCCAATACTTTGGCCACCTGATGCGGAGAGCTGACTCATTTGAAAAGAACCTGATGCTGGGAAAAATTGAGAGCAGGTGGAGAAGGGGACAATAGAGGATGAGATGGTTGGATGGCATCCCCGACTTAATGGACATGAGTTTGGGTAAACTCCGGGAGTTGGTGATAGACAGGGAAGCCTGGCATGCTGTGGTTCATAGGGTTACAAAGAGTCAGTCAGACATGACTGAGCGACTGAACTGAACTGAACTGAAAACAACAAATTAAATACTGAATCAATATTATGTGAATTTTGTGGAATTCTTCATACTGTTCACTTGATTAGAATGAGGCTAACTTTAAATTTTAAAAGGGTTGATATTTTAATATAAAAAAATGAAAACATCTTATAATAAAATCCTCATGTGGGGACTCATTCATAGTTTACAGCTCTATTAAAATATAATGGAAGTATAATGAATTAGATATATATTCAATTTAAAAAGTTTTGATTTATCAACATACCTATGAAACCATCATACATATGAGACATGTAGTTTTTCAATGCAGAAGTGCAGTGTGTCTCTCTTAGCTGGCAAAGCAATAAAGCTATCCTTTTCTGCTTCACCCAAAACTCTTTTCCTGGGATTTCATTCAGCACCAAAGTAGAGAGAGGCTGAGCTTTCAGTAACAACCTCATTTCTCTGATAGATCTAAGAAGAACTGTTGATTTTTCAGTTTGTTCTGCTTTTTTATTTGTTGGGAAGGAGTGATGACTTCTAAGACCCGTACACGCTGTATGGGAAGCTTGAGCCCCATTCTCTCTGGTCAAACAGGGTGAGCAAACTGAAATGACTCACTAAATCAACTAAGGAGCTACCCCACGTCCGAGGTCAGGGGTGGTGGCCGAGAGGAGCAACCCCACGTCCAAGGAACAGTGGCTGCACGGGTGCACAAGGGCCTAGAGGAGCTATTCCACATTCAAGGTCAGGAGGGGTGGCAGTGAGGAGATACCCTTCGTCCAAGGCAAGGAGCAGCAGCTGCGCTTTGCTGGAGCAGCCGTGAAGAGCTACCCCACATCCAAGGTAAGAGAAACCCAAGTCAGACAGTAGGTGTTGCAAGAGGGCATCAGAGGGCAGACACACTGAAACCATAATCACAGAAAACTAGTCAATCTAATCACTCTAGGACCACAGCCTTGTCTAATTTAATGAAACTAAGCCATGCCCTGTGGGGCCACCCAAGATGGGTGGGTCATGGTGGAGAAGTCTGACAGAATGTGGTCCAATAGAGAAGGAAATGGCAAACCACTTCCATATTCTTGCCTTGAGAACTCCATGAACAGTATGAAAAGGCAAAATGATAGGGTACTGAAAGAGGAACTCCCCAGGTCTGTAGGTGCCCAATATGCTACTGGAGATCAGTGGAGAAATAACTTCAGAAAGAATGAAGGGTTGGAGCCAAAGCAAAAACAATACCCAGTTGTGGATGTGACTGGTGATAGAAGCAAGGTCCAATGCTGTAAAGAGCAATATTGCATAGGAACCTGCAATGTTAGGTCCATGAATCAAGGCAAATTGGAAGTGGTCAAACAGGAGATGGCAAGAGTGAATGTCTACATTCTAGGAATCAACGAACGAAAATAGACTGGAATGGGTGAATTTAACTCAGATGACCATTATATTTACTACTGCGGGCAGGAATCCCTTAGAAGAAACGGAGTAGCCATCATGGTCAACAAAAGAGTCTGAAATGCAGTACTTGGATGCAATCTCAAAAATGACGGAATGATCTCTGTTCATTTCCAAGGCAAATCATTCAATATCACAGTAATCCAAGTCTATGCCCCAACCAGTAATGCTGAAGAAGCTGAAGTTGAACGGTTCTATGAAGACCTACAAGACCTTTTAGAACTAACACCCAAAAAAGATGTCCTTTTCATTATAGGGTACTGGAGTACAAAAGTAGGAAGTCAAGAAACACCTGGAGTAACAGGCAAATTTGGCCTTGGAATACAGAATGAAGCAGGGCAAAGGCTAATAGAGTTTTGTCAAGAGAACGCACTGGTCATAGCAAACAGCCTCTTCCAACAACACAAGAGAAGACTCTACACCTGGACATCACCAGATGGTCAACATCGAAATCAGATTGATGATATTCTTTTCAGCCAAAGATGGAGAAGCTCTATACAGTCAGCAAAAACAAGACCAGGAGCTGACTGTGGCTCAGAACATGAGCTCCTTATTGCCAAATTCAGACTTAAATTGAAATAGGGAAAAGCACTAGACCATTCAGGTATGACCTAAATCAAATCCCTTGTGATTATACAATGGAAGTGAGAAATAGATTTAAGGGACTAAATCTGATAGACAGAGTGCCTGATGAACTATGGACTGAGGTTCGTGACATTGTACAGGAGACAGGGATCAAGACCATCGCCATGGAAAAGAAATGCAAGAAAGCAAAATGGCTGTCTGAGGAGGTCTTACAAATAGCTCTGAAAAGAAGAGAAGCGAAAAACAAAGGAGAAAAGGAAAGATATACCAATTTGAATGCAGAGTTCCAAAGAATAATAAGTAGAGATAAGAAAGCCTTCCTCAGCGATCAATGCAAAGAAACAGAGGAAAACAACGGAGTGCCGAAGACTAGAGAAATCTTCAAGAAAATTAGAGATACCAAGGGAATATTTCATGCAAAGATGGGCTCAATAAAGGACAGAAATGGTATGGACCTAACAGAAGCAGAAGATATTAAGAAGAGGTGGAGAGAATACACAGAAGAACTGTACAAAAAAGATCTTCACGACCCAGATAATCAAGATGGTATGATCACTCACCTAGAGCCAGACATCCTGGAATGTGAAGTCAAGTGGGCCTTAGAAAGCATCACTACGAACAAAGCTATTGGAGGTGATGGAATTCCAGTTGAGCTATTTCAAATCCTGAAAGCTGATGCTGTGAAAGTGCTGCACTCAATATGCCAGCAAATTTGGAAAACTCAGCAGTGGCCACAGGACTGGAAAAAGTCAATTTTCATTCCAATCCCAAAGAAAGGCAATGCCAAAGAATGCTCAAACTACCACACAAGTGCAGTCATCTCACATGCTAGTAAAGTAATGCTCAAAATTCTCCAAGCCAAGCTTCAGCAATATGTGAACCATGAACTTCCAGATGTTCAAGCTGGTTTTAGAAAAGGCAGAGGAACCAGAGATCAAATTGCCAACATCTGCTGGATCATCGAAAAAATAAGAGCATACCAGAAAAACATCTGTTTCTGCTTCATTGACTATGCCAAAGCCTTTGACTGTGTGGATCACAATAAACTGTGGAAAATTCTGAAAGAGATGGGAATACCAGACCACCTGACCTGCCTCTTGAGAAACCTATATGCAGGTCAGGAAGCAATAGTTAGAACTGGACATGGAACAACAGACTGGTTCGAAATAGGAAAAGGAGTATGTCAAGGCTGTATATTGTCACCCTGCTTATTTAACTTATATGCAGAGTACATCATGAAAAACACTGGGCTGGGAGAAGCACAAGCTGGAATCGAGATTGCCGGGAGAAATATCAATAACCTCAGATATGCAGATGATACCACCTTTATGGCAGAAAGTGAAGAAGAACTAAAGAGCCTCTTGATGAAAGTGAAAGGAGAGAGTGAAAAAGTTGGCTTAAAGCTCAACATTCAGAAAACTAAGATCATGGCATCTGGTCCCATCACTTCATGGGAAATAAAGAAGGAAACAGTGGAAACAGTGTCAGACTTTATTTTTGGGGGCTCCAAAATCACTGCAGATGGTGACTGCAGCCACGAAATTAAAAGACATTTACTCCTTGGAAGGAAATTTATGACCAACATAGATAGCATATTGAAAAGCAGAGACATTGCTTTGCTAATAAAGGTCCATCTAGTCAAGGCTATGGTTTTTCCTGTGGTCATGTATGGATGTGAGAGTTGGACTGTGAGAAAGCTGAGCGCCGAAGAATTGATGCTTCTGAACTGTGGTGTTGGAGAAGACTCTTGAGAGTCCCTTGGACTGCAAGGAGATCCAACCAGTCCATTCTGAAGGAGATCTGCCCTGGGTGTTCTTTTGAAAGAATGATACTAAAGCTGAAACTCCAGTACTTTGGCCACGTCATGTGAAGAGTTGACTCATTGGAAAAGACTCTGATGCTGGGAGGGATTGGGGGCAGGAGGAAAAGGGGATGACAGAGGATGAGATGGCTGGATGGCATCACTGACTCGATGGACGTGAGTTTGAGTGAACTCCAGGAGTTGGTGCTGGACAGGAAGGCCTGGCGTGCTGCTATTCAGGGAGGCCTGGCATGCTGCTATTCATGGGGTTACAAGAGTCGGACATGACTGAGTGACTGAACTGAACTGAACTGAACTGATGAAACCATCATAGCAAATCAAGATAATGAACATACAGTCACCCCCAAAAGTTTAAATAATCTCCCCTCTCATGCCCAGGCAGCCACTCATCTGCTTTCTGTCACTATAGATTAATTTGTATATCCCAGAATTTAAATAAGTGTGTGTGTGTGTGTGTGTGTGTGTGTGTATAATGTCCACTTTTTTTCCTCTATATGTGTTCATGCTCAGTTACTTAATCATGTTCAACTTTTTTTGCAACCCGGTAGACTGTAGCCTGCCAGGTTTCTCTGTCCATGGGGTTTTCCAGGCGAGAGTACTGGAGTGGGTTGCCATTTCCTACTCCAGAGGATTTTCCTACACAGGGGTCAAATTTGTGTCTTTTGTGTTCCCTGCCTTAGCAGACAGATTCTTTACCACCATGCTACCTGGGAAGCCCTTTTCTCCTCTGGCTTGTTGTAAATAGCATAATTATCTTGAGATTCATTGATGTTGTTGCTTGAATCAGTATTATTTTAAATTATTGAGTAGTATTTCATTATATGGATATACCACAACTTGCATATCCATTCATCTGTTAATTGATAATTGATGTTTGAGTTGCTTACCTTATGGGATTACCAAAAATAAAGCATCACAACTTCCCTGGTGGCTCAGATGGTAGAGCATCTGTCTACAATGTGAGAGACCTGGGTTCAATCCCTGGTTTGGGAAGATTCCCTGGAGAAGGAAATGGCAACCCACTCCAGTACTTCTTGCCTTGAAAATCCCATGGATGGAAGATGGTGGAGGAGTAGGACGGGGAGAACACTTTCTTCCCCACAAATTCATCAAAAGAACATTTAAACGCTGAGTAAATTCCACAAAACAACTCCTGAATGACAGCAGAAGACATCAGGCACCCAGAAAAGCAATCCATGTCTTTGAAAGGAGGTAGGAAAAAATATATAAGACAAAAAAAGAGACAAAAGAGGGAGGGACGGAGTTCAGTTCCAGGAAGGGAGTCTTAAAAAGAGAGACGTTTCCAAACACCAGGAAACCTTCTCACTGCCGAATCTGTGCTGAGCCTTGGAAGAACAGAGGGCAACATAACAGGGAGGAAAAATAAATAAACTATTAAAACCCGCAGATTACGAGCCTTACGGTAACTCCCTCAGCAGAGAAGCAGCACAGATGCCTGTACACACCACTAGCAAGCAGGGGCTGGGCAGGGAGGCGCGGCGCGGGCTGCATCACTTAGAGTAAGGATCTGGCCTGAATACCCCGAGCGCTATCTGAGTGAAATAATTTGGGCTAGCAAACCAGACTGTGGGATATCTACCACGCAAAAAGCCAGCCCTAACCTAAGACACTGCCAGGCCCACGCACGGAACAAAGGACTGTCCAGAGATAGCTGGCTCAGACCATCCCCCTCCGGTGACAGGCAGCCAGAGCCGGGAGGGGGAAATAGCAGCCCCAGAGAGACATTATCTACAAAACTGTAAGCAGGCTTCTTTGCTAACTAAAACTTCTTGGGGTCTGGATGGTCAATATCCGCCTGAGAAGGTGTGCCAGCTGTACACTTAGATAACCGAGCGGTGGGGAGGCAATAAGTCGCAAGCAATTGCGCTCACCAAACACCTCATCACCTGAGCTGCTCAGACCCAGGAAAGGCACAAAACACAGGCCCAACCGAGTCTGCACCTCTGAGGACTACCAGAGTGCCTGAACCTGAGCGGCTTAGACCTGGGAGGTGCAAGCAGCCCAGGGCCAGCCACAGATTGTTCCTGGCAGAGCAACCTAGAGCCTGAGCAGTGTGGGCAGGGAGGCTACATGCGCCATGAGCAGGGGCAGGCCCAGTGTGGCTGAGGTACTGCGAGCACACGCCAGTGTTATTTGTTTGCAGCATCCCTCCCTCCCCACAGTGCCACTGAACAAGTGAGCCTAAAAAAAAAAAAAAGTGCCCGCCACCATCCCCTTTGTGTCAGGGCAGAAACCACACACTGAAGAGACCAGCAAACAGAAGAAGCTATAACAAAGGGGACCACCTTGGAAGCTACAGGCAATAGATTAAAACCCTGTGGTTAGTACTGAATACATAGGAAGGGGCCTAGAGATCTTGAGAAATATAAGTCGGACCAAGGAACTAGCCAAAAATGAACTGACCCCACAATACCCACAACAAAACCAGAGAAAGTCCTAGATATATTTTTACTATTTTTATGATCATTCTTTCTTTCTTTTTTTTAATTAAAAAAAAAAATTTAAGTCCTCTATTATTCCTTTAATTTTCACTTTTATAACCTACTATTACTTTGCAAAAAAAAAAAAAGACCTTTTTTTTTAAAAAAGCAAACTTCATATATATATATTTTATAATTTTTGTGACCTTTTTTTTCCTTCTTTTCTTTAACATTGTATTTTTGAAATTCCAAACTCTACTCTAGATTTTTAATTTTAGCTTTTTGGTATTTGTTATCAATTTTGTACCTGTATTTTCTTTATAATTTTTGCGACTTTGTTTGTTTTTGTTTGTTTGTTTTTTCTCTCTTTCTTTCCCTTCTTTTTTATAACACTGTATTTTTGAAATTCCAGACTCTACTCTAGATTTTTAACTTTTGCTTTTTGGTATTTGTTATCAATTTTGTACATATATTTTCTTTATAATTTTTGAGACTTTTTTTTTTTTTCTCTCTTTCTTTTCCTTCTTCTTTTCTTTAACACTGTATTTTTGAAATTCCAAACTCTACTCTAGATTTTTAATTTTTTCTTTTAGGTATTTGTTACCAATTTTGTACCTTTAAGAACCCAATCTTCAGTACCCATTTTTCACTAGGGAGCGAGATTACTGGCTTGACTGCTCTCTCCCCCTTTGGACTCTCCTTTTTCTCCACCAGGTCACCTGTGTCTCCTCCCTAACCCCACTCTACTCTACTCAACTCTGTGATTTTCTATGTGTTCCAGACGGTGGAGAACACTTAGGGAACTGATTACTGGCTGGATCTGTCTCCCTCCTTTTTATTCTCCCTTTTATCCTCCTGGCCACCTCTGTCTCCTTCCTCCTTCTTCTCTTCTCTGTATAACTCTGTGAACATCTCTGAGCAGTCCAGCTGTGGAGTGCACATAAGGAAGTGATTACTGGCTAGCCTACTCTCTCCTCTATTGATTCCACCTCATCTCATTTGGGTCACCTCTAACTACCTCCTCCCTCTTCTCTTCTCCATGTAACGCTGTGAACCTCTCTGGGTGACCCTCACAGTGGAGAAACTTTTCATCTTTAACATAGATGTTTTACCAATGGTGCTGTATAGAAGGAGAAGTTTTGAGACTACTGTAAAAATAAGACTGATAACTGGAAGCAGGAGGCTTAAGTCCAAACCCTAACTCCAGGGAACTCCTGACTCCAGGGAACATTAATTGACAGAAGCTCATCAAACACCTCCATACCAACACTGAAACCAAGCACCACACAAGGGCCAACAAATTCCAGGGCAAGACATACCAAGCAAATTCTCCAGCAACACAGGAACACAGCCCTGAGCTCCAAGATACAGGCTGCCCAAAGTCACCCCAAAACCATAGACATCTCATAACTCATTACTGGACACTTCATTGCACTCCAGAGAGAAGAAATACAGCTCCACCCACCAGAACACTGACACAAGCTTCCCTAACCAGGAAACCTTGACAAGCCACCTGTACAAACCCACACACAGCAAGGAAACACCACAATAAAGAGAACGCCACAAACTGCCAGAATACAGAAAGGACACCCCAAACTCATCAATTTAAACAAGATGAAGAGACAGAGGAATACCCAGCAGGTAAAGGAACAGGATAAATGCCCACCAAACCAAACAAAAGAGGAAGAGATAGGGAATCTACCTGATAAAGAATTCCGATAATGATAGTGAAATTGATCTAAAATCTTGAAATCAAAATGGAATCACAGATTAATAACCTGGAGACAAGGATTGAGAAGATGCAGGAAAGGTTTAACTAGGACCTAGAAGAAATAAAAAAGAGTCAATATATAATGAATAATGCTATAAATGAAATCAAAAACACTCTGGAGGCAACAAATAGTAGAATAACAGAGGCAGAAGATAGGATTAGTGAATTAGAAGATAGAATGGTAGAAATAAATGAATCAGAGAAGAAAAAAGAAAAATGAATTAAAAGAAATGAGGACAACCTCAGAGACCTCCAGGATGATATTAAATGCTACAACATTCAAATCATAAGGGTCCCAGAAGCAGAAGACAAAAAGAAAGACCATGAGAAAATACTTGAGGAGAAAAGAGTTGAAAACTTCCTTAAAATGGGGAAGGAAATAATCACTCAAGTCCAAGAAACCCAGAGAGTCCCAAACAGGATAAACCCAAGGAGAAACACCCCAAGACACATATTAATCAAATTAACAAAGGTCATACACAAAGAACAAATATTAAAAGCAGCAAGGGAAAAACAACAAATAACACACAAGGGAATTCCCATAAGGATAACAGCTGATCTTTCAATAGAAACTCTTCAAGCCAGGAGGGAATGGCAAGACATACTTAAAGTGATGAAAGAAAATAACCTACAGCCCAGATTATTGTACCCAGCAAAGATCTCATTCAAATATGAAGGAGAAATCAAAAGCTTTACAGACAAGCAAAAGCTGAGAGAATTCAGCACCACCAAACCAGCTCTCCAACAAATACTAAAGGATATTCTCTAGACAGGAAACATAAAAACGGTGTATAAATTCGAACCCAAAACAATAAAGTAAATGGCAAAAGGATCATACGTATCAATAATTACCTTAAACGTAAATGGATTGAATGCCCCAACCAAAAGACAAAGACTGGCTGAATGGATACAAAAGCAAGACCCCTACATATGTTGTCTACAAGAGACCCACCTCAAAACAGGGGACACATACAGACTGAAAGTGAAGGGCTGGAAAAAGATTTTCCATATAAATAGGGACCAAAAGAAATCAGGAGTAGCAATACTCATATCAGATAAAATAGACTTTAAAACAAAGGCTGTGAAAAGAGACAAAGAGGTCACTACATAATGATCAAAGGATCAATCCAAGAAGAAGATATAACAATTATAAATATATATGCACCCAACACGGGAGCACCACAATATGTAAGACAAATGCTAACAAGTATGAAAGGAGAAATTAACAATAACATAATAATAGTGGGAGACTTTAATACCCCACTCACACCTATGGATAGATCAACTAAACAGAAAATTAACAAGGAAACACAAACTTTAAATGATACGATACACCAGTTAGACCTAATTGATATCTATAGGACATTTCATCCCAAAACAATGAATTTGACCTTTTTCTCAAGTGCACATGGAACTTTCTCCAGGATAGATCACATCCTGGGCCATAAATCTAGCCTTGGTAAATTCAAAAAAATTGAAATCATTCCAAGTATCTTTTCTGACCACAATGCAGTAAGATTACATCTCAATTACAGGAGAAAAACTATTAAAAATTCCAACATATGGAGGCTGAACAACATGCTGCTGAATAACCAAAAAATTACAGAAGAAATAAAAAAAGAAATCAAAATTTGCATAGAAATGAATGAAAATGAAAACACAACAACCCCAAACCTGTGGGACATGGTAAAAGCAGTCCTAAGGGGAAAGTTCATAGCAATACAGGCATACCTCAAGAAACAAGAAAAAAGTCAAATAAATAACCTAACTCTACACCTAAAGCAACTAGAAAAGGAAGAAATGAAGAACCCCAGGGTTAGTAGAAGGAAAGAAATCTTAAAAATTAGGGCAGAAATAAATGCAAAAGAAACAAAAGAGACCATAGCAAAAATCAACAAAGCCAAAAGCTGGTTCTTTGAAAGGATAAATAAAATTGACAAACCATTAGCCAGACTCATCAAGAAACAAAGGGAGAAAAATCAAATCAATAAAATTAGAAATGAAAATGGAGAGATCACAACAGACAACACAGAAATATGAAGGATCATAAGAGACTACTATCAGCAATTATATGCCAATAAAATGAACAACGTGGAAGAAATGGATAAATTCTTAGAAAAGTACAACTTTCCAAAACTGAACCAGGAAGAAATAGAAAATCTTAACAGACCCATCACAAGCATGGAAATTGAAACTGTAATCAAAAATCTTCCAGCAAACAAAAGCCCAGGTCCAGATGGCTTCACAACTGAATTCTACCAAAAATTTAGAGAACAGCTAACACCTATCCTACTCAAACTCTTCCAGAAAATTGCAGAGGAAGGTAAACTTCCAAACTCATTCTATGAGGCCACCATACCCTAATACCAAAACCTGACAAAGATCCCACAAAAAAAGAAAACTACAGGCCAATATCACTGATGAACATAGATGCAAAAATCCTTAACAAAATTCTAGCAATCAGAATCCAACAACACATTAAAAAGATCATACACCACGACCAAGTGGGCTTTATCCCAGGGATGCAAGGATTCTTCAATAACTGTAAATCAATCAGTGTAATACACCACATTAACAAATTGAAAAATAAAAACCATATGATTATCTAAATAGATGCAGAGAAAGCCTTTGACAAAATTCAACATCCATTTATGATAAAAACTCTCCAGAAAGCAGGAATAGAAGGAACATACCTCAACATAATAAAAGCTATATATGACAAACCCACAGCAAACATTATCCTCAATGGTGAAAAATTGAAAACATTTCCTCTAAAGTCAGGAACAAGACAAGGGTGCCCACTTTCACCATTACTATTCAACATAGTTTTGGAAGTAGTGGCCACAGCAATCAGAACAGAAAAAGAAATAAAAGGAATCCAGATTGGAAAAGAAGAAGTAAAACTCTCACTGTTTGCAGATGACATGATCCTCTACATAGAAAACCCTAAAGACTCCACCAGAAAATTACTAGAACTAATCAATGATTATAGTAAAGTTGCAGGATATAAAATCAACACACAGAAATCCCTTGCATTCCTATACACTAATAATGAGAAACCAGAAAGAGAAATTAAGGAAACAATTCCATTCACCACTGCAATGGAAAGAATAAAATACTTAGGAATATATCTACCTAAAGAAACTAAAGACCTATATATAGAAAACTATAAAACACTGGTGAAAGAAATCAAAGAGGACACTAATAGATGGAGAAATATACCATGTTCATGGATTGGAAGAATCAATATAGTGAAAATGAGTATACTGCCCAAAGCAATTTATAGATTCAATGCAATCCCTATCAAGCTACCAATGGTATTCTTCACAGAGCTAAAACAAATAATTTCACAATTTGTGTGGAAATACAAAAAACCTCGAATAGCCAAAGTAATCTTGAGAAAGAAGAATGGAACTGGAGGAATCACCCTGCCTGACTTCAGGCTGTACTACAAAGCCACAGTCATCAAGACAGTATGGTACTGGCACAAAGACAGAAATATAGATCAATGGAACAAAATAGAAAGCCCGCGGATTAATCCACGCACATATGGACACCTTATCTTTGACAAAGAAGGCAAGAATATACAATGGATTAAAGACAATCTCTTTAACAAGTGGTGCTGGGAAAACTGGTCAACCACTTGTAAAAGATTGAAACTAGACCACTTTCTAACACCATACACAAAAATAAACTCAAAATGGATTAAAGATCTAAACATAAGACCAGAAACTATAAAACTCCTAGAGGAGAACATAGGCAAAACACTCTCTGACATACATCACAGCAGGATCCTCTATGACCCACCTCCCAGAATATTGGAAATAAAAGCAAAAATAAACAAATGGGACCTAATTAAACTTAAAAGCTTCTGCACAACAAAGGAAACTATAAGCAAGGTGAAAAGACAGCCTTCAAAATGGGAGAAAATAATAGCAAATGAAGCAACTGACAAACAACTAATCTCAAAAATATACAAGCAACTCCTACACCTCAATTCCAGAAAAATAAATGACCCAATCAAAAAATGGGCCAAAGAACTAAATAGACATTTCTCCAAAGAAGACATACAGATGGCTAACAAACACATGAAAAGATGCTCAACATCACTCATTATCAGAGAAATGCAAATCAAAACCACTATGAGGTACCATTTCACGCCAGTCAGAATGGCTGCAATCCAAAAGTCTACAAGTAATAAATGCTGGAGAGGATGTGGAGAAAAGGGAACCCTCTTACACTGTTGGTGGGAATGCAAACTAGTACAGCCACTATGGAGAAGAGTGTAGAGATTCCTTAAAAAACTGGAAATAGAACTGCCTTATGATCCAGCAGTCCCACTGCTGGGCATACACATTGAGGAAACCAGAATTGAAAGAGACACGTGTACCCCAATGTTCATCGCAGCACTGTTTATAATAGCCAGGACATGGAAGCAACCTAGATGTCCATCAGCAGATGAATGGATAAGAAAGCAGTGGTACATATACACAATGGAGTATTACTCAGCCATTAAAAAGAATACATTTGAATCAGTTCTAATGAGGTGGATGAAACTGGAGCCTATTATACAGTGAAGTAAGCCAGAAAGAAAAACACCAATACAGTATACTAATGCATATATATGGAATTTAGAAAGATGGTAACGATAACCCTGTATACGAGACAGCAAAAGAGACACTGATGTATAGAACAGTCTTTTGGACTCTGTGGGAGAGGGAGAGGGTGGGATGATTTGGGGGAATAGCATTGAAATATGTATAATATCACATATGAAATGAGTCGCCAGTCAAGGTTCGATGCACGATACTGGATGCTTGGGCCTGGTGCACTGGGACGACCCAGAGGGATGGTATAGGGAGGGAGGAGGGAGGAGGGTTCAGGATGGGGAACACATGTATGCCTGTGGTGGATTCATTTCGATATATGGCAGAAACAATACAATATTGTAAAGTTTAAAAATAAAATAAATAATAAAATAAAAGGAAGGAAAAATAAAAAAAAAAAAAAAGAAAAGAAAATCCCATGGATGGAGGAGCTTGGTGCAGGCTCCTATCCATGGGGTCACAAAGAGTCGGGCATGACTGAGCAACTTCACTTCATTTCACTAGTGTTTATGTGGACATTCCTTTTATATCTCTTTTTTTTTTATTTTATTTTTTTTTTCCTTTTATATCTCTTCAGTATACAACTGGCAGGGGATGATTAGGTCATACAAAAATCATATGTTTAAAAGGTTAAAATACTGTGAACCATTTTTCCAAAGTAATTATAATAATTTACATCCTTCCAGCAGGGTATAAGAGTTAAAGTTGCTCTGAGCACTTATCAATACTTGGTATGGCCCAAACGCTTGATTTTGACGATACTCCTAGGGATACAGTGGTGTCTCATTATGGTTTATTTTGCATTTCTCTAATGACTAATGATCTTAAGCATCTTTTTGTGTGTTGATTTACATCAATACATATCCTTTACTAAAGTGTGTTCAAAACTTTTGTCCATTATTAATTGGGTTATATGTATTGTTTTTTACCAAGTTGTAAGAATTCTTTTTATATTTTAGAAAGAAGTCCTTTGTCAGATAAATGTTTGGAAATATTTTCTTCCAGTCAGTAGTTTGTCTTTTCTTTTTTGTAACAATATTCATTGAAGAGTATTTTTTAAATTTTTGATGAAATCCACTTTAGCAATTTTTCATTTGTGTTCTGTACTTTGTGTATCTTGTTGAAGAGATCTTTGTCAAATCCAGGGTCACTAAAAGTTTCTCCTCTTTCTTCTAAAGGGTTCATCCTCACATTTAGATCTATTATTCACTTTGAGTTAAATTTTGAATTTAGTGTGAAGTAAGGGTTGGCCTTTTATTTGTTTTTCTATGGCTACCCAGCATCATTTCTTATAAGTTCATCCTTTTTTCCACTCAGTTGCCTTGGTACCTGAGTCAAGAATCAATTGCTTATATTTGTGTGGTCTATATGTCCATTTTCATGTCAATACAAAGCTGTCATGACTAGAACAGATTTTTCTTAGGTGTTGAAAGCAGACAGTGTGACCAGTAACTTTGGTATTCTTTTTCAAAATCATTTTAGATATTGTATTATATTTATATTTCTTTTTAAGTTTTAGAATCTGCTTGTCAATTTCTATAATGAAGACTGCTGGAATCTTAAATATGACTGCTGAAAACTTTAGAAAATTTTAGGAAGAATTAATATTTTACAACAACTTTCCAATAAAAATTAATATGATATATTCCTGTACCTATGGCTTCCCTGGTGGCTCATATGGTATAAATGTGCCAGCAATGCAGGAGACCTGGGTTTGATCACTTGGTTGGGAATATTCCTTGAAGAAGGGAATGGCAACCCACTCCAGTGTTCTTGCCTGCAAAATTCTATGGACAGAGGAGTCTGGTGGGCTACAGTTCGCGGGGTTACAAAGAGTTGGACATGACTACTCACATAGGTCTTCTCAGAGTTTTGTAGTTCTCAATGTTGCATACTTTTTTCAAATTTATCTCTGCTTGATGCTTCTGTAAATAGTATTTATTTTAATTTCAATTTTCAATAGTAGTGTATAGAAACAATAGATTTTTAAGTGTTTTTACAGGTATATTAATTGTTATAATTGATATTTTTTAAACCACATATTTAATGCATATAATTTGATGAGTTTAATGCATGCATACAATTGTGATAGCATCACCACAATCAAGGTAATAAACATCCATCACCACCAAAAGTTTCCTTGCATCTCTTTGATTTTGGGGGGTGAGGTTGTTTTTTCATGTGTGTGTAGTAAAAGCACTTAATATTAGATCCATTCACTTAAATTTTTAAGTGCATCATTTCAATTGTTAACTATAGGCAGTATGTTGCATAGAAGATGTTTAGAGCTTATTCAATTTGTATAAATATAACAGCTCCCCATTTCTCCCCTCCTCCCATCCATTGACAACCACCATGCTATTTTCTGCTTCTATAATTTGACTATTTTAGGTATCTCATATAAATGGAATTATGCACTGTTTGTTTATGACTTATTAGGTTGCTCAATGGTAAAGAATTCGCCTGCTAATGCAGGAGACACAGGTTCAATCCCTGGGTCAGGAAGATCCCCCAGAGGAAGAAATGACAACATGCTTCAGTATTCTTGCCTGGAAAATTTCATGGATAAAGGATCCAGGTGAGCCACAGTCCATGGAGTGGCAAAGAGTTGGACATGACTGAATGAGCATGTATGCATCCATATTAAAATTAGGATAGTATCTTCCCGATCCATCCATACTTTGCAAATGATAGAATTTCCTTTTTCCTAAGACTGATAATATTCCATTGTATTTATATACCCTATTATCTCTGTCAATGAACATTTGGGTTGTTATCATATTTTGGTTATTGTGAATAATTTTGCAATAAACATTTTCATTAGTTTTCATAAATTTACATATATTGGAGTAATTTCATATATTTTCTATCTTGGAATCTTGCTACACTCATAAATTAGTTCTAGTAAATTTTTCATAGATTTCTTTGCATTTTCTACATAATTAGATATTCCACAAATAAAAAGTTTTACCTCTTTCTTTCCAATTTATATGTCTTGTATTTCTTTTCCTCACTCCATTACATTAGTTAGGAATTCCAATAAAAGATTAAAAGAAGTGAGGAGAAAGGATATCTTTGCCATTGTCTCCATGTTAGAAATAAACAACCAGATTTTACCCATTAAATATGGTGTTGTGCTGTGCTTGTGCTTAGTACCTCAGTCATGCCCGACTCTGTGACCCCATGTGCTGGGGCCCTCCAGGTTCCTATGTACATGAGGATTCTCCAGGTAAGGATACTGGAGTGGGTTGCCATGTCCTCTTCCAGGGGCCTTCCCAACCCAGGGATCAAATTCAGGTCTCCTGCATTGTAGGCGGATTCTTTACCAGTTGAGCTACCAGGGAAGCCTTAAATATGGTGTTAGTCATTGCTTTTCTTAAAGTCGTACATCAAACTAGGGAAGTTATATTCTATTCCTAAATGACTTAGAATTTTACTCACAAATATAGGTTGATTTGCTGGGGGGAAACTATACAAAAAAGATCTTCATGACACAGATAATCAAGATGGTGTGGTCACTCACCTAGAGCCAGACATCCTGGAATGCAAGTCAAATGGGACTTAGGAAGCATCACTACAAACAAAGCTAGTGAAGATGGTGGAATTCCAGCTGAGCTAGTTCAAATCCTAAAAGATGATGCTATGAAAGTGCTGCACTCAATATGCCAACAAATTTGGGAAACTCAGAAGTGGCCACAGAACTGGAAAAGGTCAGTTTTCATTCCAATCCCCAAAAAAGGCAATGCCAAAGAATGCTCAAACTACAGAACAATTTCACTCATCTCACATACTAGCAAAGTATCTCTCAAAATTCTCCAAGTCAGTCTTCAACAGTACATGAACCATGAACTTCCAGATGTTCAAGCTGGTTTTAGAAAAGGCAGAGATCAAATTGCCACATCGAATCGGATCATCAAAAAAACAATAGAGTTCCAAAAAAACATCTATTTCTGCTTTATTGACTATGTCAAAGCCTTTGACTGTATGGATCACAACAAACTGTGGAAAATTCTTCAAGAGATGGAAATACTGGACCACCTGACCTGCCTCCCAAGAAATCTGTATGCAGGTTAATAAGCGACAGTTAGAACTGGGCATGGAACAGTAGACTGGTTCCAAATCGGGAAAGAGGTAGTCAAGGCTGTATATTGTCACCCTGATTATTTAACTTCTATGCAGAGTACATCAAGAGAAATGCTAGGATGGATGAAGCATAAGCTGGAATCAAGATTGCTGGGAGAAATATCAATAACCTCACATACGTAGATGACACCACCCTTATGGCAGAAAGTGAAGAAGAACGAAAGAGCCTCTTGATTAACATGAAAGAGGAGAGTGAAAAATTTGGCTTAAAACTCAACATTCTGAAAATTAAGACCCTTTTTTTAAAATTTAAATTTATTTAATTAGAGGCTAACTAAGATCGTGGTATCTGGTCCCATTCTGTTCAGTTCAGTTCGGTTCAGTCATGTCCAACTCTTTGTGACCCTATGAATTGCAGCACGCCAGGCCTCCCTGTCCATCACCAACTCCCAGAATTCACCCAAACTCATGGTCCCATTACTTTATGGGAAATATATGGATATACAATGGAAACAGTGAGAAAATTTGTTTTCTTGGGCTCCAAAATCACTGCAGATGGTGACTGCAGCCATGAAATTAAACGATGCTTACTCCTTGGAAGAAAAGTTATGACCAACCAAGACAGCATATTAAAAAGCAGAGACAGTCTTGGCCAACAAAGGTCCATCTAGTCAAAGCTATGGTTTTTCCAGTAGTCATGTATGGATGTGAGAGTTGGACTATAAATAAAGCTGAGTACCAAAGAATTGATGCTTTTGAACTGTGGTGTTGGAGAAGACTCTTGAGATTGCAAGGATATCCAACCAGTCCTGAACTGTGGTGTTGGATAAGACTCTTGAGTCCCTTGGATTGCAAGGAGATCCAACCAGTCCTGAACTGTGGTGTTGGAGAAGACTCTTGAGAGTCCCTTGGATTGCAAGGAGATCCAACCAGTCCGTCTTAAAGGAAATTAGTCCTGAATATTCATTGGAGGGACTGATGCTGAAACTGAAACTCCAATACTTTAGCCACCTGATGTGAAGAACTGACTCATTTGAAAAGACCCTGATGCTGGGAAAGATTTAAGGCAGGAGAAGAAGGGGACAACAGAGGATGAGATGGTTGGATGGCATCACCAACTCGATGGACACTAGTTTGAGTAAACTCCAGGAGTTGTTGATGGACAGGGAGGTCTGCAGTCCATGGGGTTACAAACAGTCAGACTTAACTGAGTGACTGAACTGAACTAATAGGTTGGTTTGTCCAACCTATACATTATTTTTCTTTTCTAAACAGATAATAAGATTAATTACATTGATTGATTTTTTTAGTATTAAACCAGCCTTACATTCTTTGTATAAAATCCATTTGACAAAATTTTATTAAGTATTTTGTGTTTATATTATTAACAGTTAATGATCTATATTTTTGTGTCTTATAGAATTTATGCCAGTTTCAGAAATGAGTTGGACATGTTCCCTCCACTTCTACTGCATGTAAATATAGTGTCAGAGGTATTGTTTTCTTAAATTTTTGGTAGAATTTGCCATTTCAGGCACCTGGACAGTTTCTTTGTGTAAAACTTTTTTACTACATGTTCATTTCCTTTCATGTATATGGGGTGTTTCAAGCTGTTTATTCTTGAGTTAGATTTGTTAGTTTCTATCCTTCATGACCTTTGTTCATTTCATACAAATTGTCAACTTTACTTGTATAAAATTGATCAAAATATGCCCCTTATTTTCCTTTAGAAATGGTAGAATCTGTAGCAATGCCTTCTCTATTACTTATGGTATGGTTTGCTGTTGTTGTTTAGTAGGTAAGTTCTTTCTGACTCTTTTGGGGACCCCGCAAACTGTAGGCTGCCAGTTTCCTCTGTCCATTGGATTCTCTAGGCAAGAAGACTAGAGTGGGTTGCCATTTCCTCCTCCAGGGGATCTTCCAGATCCAAGGATCAAACCCACGTCTGCTGCATGGGCAGGAGGGTTCTTTACCACTGAGCCACCAGGGAAGCCCTATGGTATGTGTAATTTTGTCTTATTTAGTTTCCTTTGTCTCATTAATTGTTACATATCAATCATATTCACTAAACTTCTCAAAGAAATACATTTTTGTTTCTTCAATTTTTTCTGTTATTTTTGTTTTCTATTTCATATGCACCTCTGAACTTTATTGTTTCCTGTCTTATGATTACTTTTTGGTCTACTTTGTTTCACCTTCTCTAATTCCTTAAGATAAAGTTTATATTATTGTCTAAAGATTTATCTTTTAATCTAAATATTCAGTGGTATTAAATTCCTAATAAGCACCCTTTTAACTGTATCACAAAGATTTTTTTGTTTCATTCAGCTTAAAACACTTTAATATTTCTGTTGTTTCTTCTGTTGCCCATCCATGTTCTTAAATTTCCAAATATTTCTATAATTTCCAGATTTTCCTTATTATTTACTTTTAATGTAATTCTACTATGTTCAGACAACATACCTTTTTATGATTTTAATCTTTTAATAATTATTGAAACATACATTTTGGCCCAGAATATTGTGTCTATCTTAGTATTTTTTCCCTATGTTTTTATTCTTCTGTTTAGGGACAGAGTATTTTTCAATGTTATTTAATCACTTGGCATCTCACTTAAATTTAGTCACATCTCCAGGAATAACTGTAATTTGAGGCCCATAGTTGATTAAGATCATTAACTTATGTCAACTAATGAATTTCAGCATATGTTAAAATTAAATGCCTATGTTGTAGAGGCATAAATCCCCACCAGTGCCCTTTCATCTTTTTGCTATATGCATTATTTTAGAAAATTTTGGTTTCCAATTGGGTCAGTTGTGGGCATCTGTTTGAGTGCTGTGTTTCCTCCTCCTGACCCAGGGTACTGAGGGACTTTGTTGTTATTATTGCTTGTTTTGTTGTTTGAATTTTTGTGATAGTTAATGGATATACTTAAAGGAGAGTGTGTCTTCTGTATACTCCTAATATTTACAAGTTTCTTTCTCCAAAGAGTCTCAATTAATTATGGTCAGGTTTAAACATGTTCCCATGGCTTTGTTGGGCTTAGAATCACAGGCTTATGCTAGGTTTATCCTTGACAACACCATAGTAATATCTTTGGTGTTTTTTACCTATACCCTAATTTCCTGTGGTCATGTATGGATGTGAGAGGTGGGCTGTGAAGAAGGCTGAGCACCGAAGAATTGATGCTTTTGAACTGTGATGTTGGAGAAGACTCTTGAGAGTCCCTTGGACTGCAAGGAGATCCAACCAGTCCATTCTGAAGGAGATCAGCCCTGGGATTTCTTTGGAAGGAATGATGCTAAAGCTGAAACTCCAGTACTTTGGCCACCACATGCGAAGAGTTGACTCATTGGAAAAGACTCTGATGCTGGGAGGGATTGGGGGCAAGAGGAGAAGGGGATGACAGAGGATGAGATGGCTGGATGGCATCACTGACTCGATGGACGTGAGTTTGAGTAAACTCTGGGAGTTGGTGATGGACAGGGAGGCCTGGCATGCTGCGATTCATGGGGTCGCAAAGAGTCGGACACGACTGAGCGATTGATCTGATCTGATCAGAAACAGAGGCAAAAGCAGCAGCAAATGCAAAGGCATTTTAGAGGATTCTAGTGATCTTTTAAGAGCATGAAAACCATCATGCCACTTGATGACTGCTCTTGTTCCACATGAGCAAACAACTGGTGCTCTTATACCTTACAGAGCATTGGTCTTTCCCTTAATAAGGGTACACCAACATGGTCACAGCTGAGTTTTTTTTCCTATTAATGTCATTCTTAAGTTTCATTGGCATATATTTTTACTTGAGCATCTATAATTTAGTCTTCAGATCTGTTATGATTTTTCTCCTATTTCTTTTTAGAATACAAAACTCTTCTTAATTTTTTCCTCTTTTGTTCATTTTTCTAGTTAGTTTTAAAATTTTTGATCTAAGGTTAAATTCTGTTTGTTTTTTTACCCTCAAATTGTTGTTTAAGCACATGTAATTCAGCTTGATATTTTGTGTAAAATGCTCCTTTTGCTTCATAATTGTGTACTACCAATGGTGCTGGATCCCACAAAAATAAAAAAAATAAAAAGTAAAAAAAAAAAAAATTGTCATTCAAGGGCATGGGGAGGCATGATAAAGGGGCATCTTATTTAGCTATGATGGTGATATAACTTTCCTGACTTGTAGTTTAAAATTCCTTTCTAGTAGTTATCACTCTGGCCTTTCTGAACTCTTTTTCAATATTTTACACTTTGAGTTGACTTTCCATTTCAGGGTTTATTTTAATCTCAATCTCCTATTCTCTCTTCCACTTAGGTTTTCTGTACTCCTTAGGTCTCCACAAAACTATAAAGTGTGATATTAAGAAGTAATTCTTACAAAAAAAATTTTTTTAATACTTATGAGAATTTGAAATTATAGAAAGTTTGGATAGTTTATTTGTTCCATGTACTGTTCTCTAGTTTTTGAGAGAAGTCTGGAGAGATGTAATCAGCCATCATTACTTGAATTCCTCAAACACAATTAACCTTGAGACAAAATCTTATATAAAGAAACTAAGGTAGGTGTTTTTATTTAAGAATAGAAGGTTCTTATTCTCCAAATTCCAGATGAAACGAAATTATTATTTTCTAAAAACTCTGTGTTGAATCAATTTCAGAGCATTTTATATCAGTCCCCAAACCTATAAGAGCAAACCACCAGAAATTATGTAATCAATCTATAAACCCTCCTACTTTTTTGATATTTACCAGTCACTGAAAGCTACTAGTACTAAGTCGCTTCAGTCATGTCCAACTCTGTGTGACCCCACAGATGGCAGCCCACCAGGCTCCAACGTCCCTGGGATTCTCCAGGCAAGAACACTGGAGTGGGTTGCCATTTCCTTCTCCAATGCATGAAAGTGAAAAGTGAAAGTGAAGTCGCTCAGTCGTGTCCAACTCTTTGCGACCCCATGGACTGCAGCCCACCAGGCTCCTCTGTCCGTGGGATTTTCCAGGCAAGAGTACTGGAGTGGGCTGCCATTGCCTTCTCTCCTAGCCCCCCAAATCCCCCATGAGGTTATTTGTTGCTTTTGGAGGAAACTGAACATCCACATATAGCTTTCCATTGCTTATGAAGAAATTAATTCAGTACTTTTGTCTGAGATACTAAGAGGTTGTCTTTTCCATCCTTCAGTAGTATTTAATGACTTCCCAGGTGGTGCTAGTGGTAAAGAATCCACCTACCAATGCAGGAGATGCAGGTTCAATCCCTGGGTAAGGAAGATCCCCTGGAGGAGAAAATGGCAACACACTTCTGTATTCTTTCCTCGAAAATCCCAAGGACAGAGGAACCTGGCGCACTACAGTCCATAAGGTCACCAAGAGTCAGACACGACTGAAGGAATTTAGCATGCATACACATCTCCTACTTTATTTCTGCCTTCCCAAAGTTTCAAGAGTTATTTCCTTTAAACGCAGATCAGATTAAGCTCTTTTTTTACTCAGATCTTCAATTATTCTTCAAAGTAAAATTTTCAGCAGACTTTCAAGACACCTAAACATTTAAGTACAATTGTTCTTTCCCTGAAATTTGCCCTTACACACACACATACATACACATCCTGCACATAACTTTTGTTTTAGCTAAAGCAGCCTGAAAATGAAAAGTGTTAATTTTTCAATCATGGCTAACTCTTTGAGACCTTGTGGACTGTAGCCCACCAGATTTCTCTGTCCATGGAATTCTCCAAGCAAGAATACTGGAGTGGATAGCCATTCCCTTCTCCAGGAGATCTTCCCAACCCAGGGATCAAACCCAGGTTTCCTGCATTGCAGGCAGATTCGTTACCACTGTGCCATCTGAGAAGCCAGTAAACAGTATTACGTTCATATTTATATGATGGAAATAAGTGAGTAAAATTTAAACATTTTTTTCTCCAGTCATCATTATTTCCATTTGTAGGATGTATCTGAATTCTTGGGAATATAATCAAATATAAATGAATCAGTCTTCCCAAGAACATGTCTAACTAATTAAACTTCCTTTCCCTGATTACAGCCCTGTGAAGCCCCCAGTCCACCCTTCCTTCAGTGGTCAGGTTTCACAGGTTGAGGGATTTGTTAAAATACTCCCATATAGACTTCCTGCCCATAGCCTATTCTCCAGGCAGTGGAAAACTGACCAATTCCCTGGTGGCTCAGAAGTAAAGAATCTGCCTGCAATGCAGAAGACAGATGAAGTAGGGGCCATGGGTTTGATCCCTAGATCAAGAAAATCCCCTAGAGAGGAGAATAGCAACCCACTCCACCATTCTTGTCTGGAAAATCGCATAGACAGAGTAGCTTGGTGGGATACAGCTCATGGGATACACATATCATCATCATTTTCTAGAAGTGCTGGTGAAGACAAGCAACTATTTTATAGGCTTCCCTACTAGCTCAGTTGGTAAAAAATCCACCTGCAATGCAAGAGACCTGGTTCGATTCCTGGGTCAGGAAGATCTGCTGGAGAAGGAAGGGATAGGCTACCCAGACCAGTATTCTTGGGCTTCCCTTGTGGTTTAGCTGGTAAAGAATTGGCCTGCAATGCGGGAGACCTGGGTTTGATCCCTGGGTTGGGAAGATCCCCTGGAGAAGGGTACCCACTCCAACTTTTTTTACTAACATTTTTATGCTTTGTCATAAATGCATGTCATAAATGTCACCATTTGCTACATTATGGAGGTGTTACATTTTTCTTGAAATATAGAAGAACCTATGGCATCCCAGGGATCCAACCTTCTCACACTAAAAGTTCAAAAGCAAATATCTATAGAAAGTTACCTAGTTCTGTAGTCAAGTCCCATTCAGGTATCTATCTTTGCTATGATTTTAGATGGACTACTATATTTTTATTGGTATTTCAAATTTCCTATGATGACTTCCCTGTGGGATGACATAAAAAAGCAGATATACTATTATGAAGAAAAAACTGGTGCTGTTGAATAAACTTGTACTGGAACTAACAAGTTGGCATTTTCACTGTCGTTGGGGAGTAATAGATTTCATGGTTAGGAAGAAAAGGTAACCTTTAACATCAGCAGAGCAGAAAGAAACTTGAAAGTGAAGTGGTTGGGCTTTAAAATATTCTGGTTCAGCAGACAGAGCACTCATTTTATACAAAGATCACATCTGATGGTCCATAAGGATGTTTAGATTTAAATTTCATTTTAGTATATGGAGGTATTCCTTTAAAATGCTTCTGTACTACAATGATGAGATATTTAACAGCCCCATTTATCTTTTTATTTGAACTGTCTACACATTAGTTAACTGGTAAATTGATAAAGAATGTCATTGTTTTTATATTAATAAAAAGCATAAAAATGATTTTACCTATTTAAAGGTACCCTGTAATACTTAACCCCTCAGGTGTATAAACTATTTTTCATAAAAGAAAATGTTGAACTCAACAAATTACCACTCATGAGATCTGGCTTTTGTTAAAAAAAAAAATTGGGAGTATTTTATTACAATTTTATTTTAGAAAACTTACACATACCACAAAATAAATCAAGAGACAAAACCAAAAGTACAAAAGAGAGGAAAAAGACACAAGGAAGATTTTACTTTATCTCCTGAATTCTAGATAAGTCTAAGGAATTCAAGCACAAGGACATGGATGGATTACAGAGAAACAGAATCCCCATCACAGTAGCACTAAGGGAATTGAGGGTGCAGGGGAAGTTGCTTTTGCAGGCACTTTGCAATTTGTTAGTTCTTTTGAAATATATAGGCTTTCTGTCAGACTTTTATAAGCTTTTTCCTTATGCATAAAAATGTGGCAAAAAGTTTCTCTGTGTGTGTGTTTCAAGAAGTGTTAGAACCCAAAAAACCCCCTACCAATTAAAAAAAAAAAAAGGAGAAATTTAAGTATGAGTCAACGTTATGGAAAGGAATCAACTAATTTAATCAATAGTTATTAACAGTATCTGAGTTCAGAGGTAAAGCCGACTAACAGATCAGGTGTTCTTTCAAGGTCCCAATAACAGCTGCAGAAGGGGAGGCTGGAAGGCACTCACAAACATAAAGCTCATGGTGAAAATTCCAAGTCAGGGAGTAAAACGAATGTGATACCTATATGCAGGGTGTATATATGTGAACACACACACATGCGTGTGTACACACACGGTAAAACCCTGCCTTCTTTCTTTCTAAAATATGAATGGACAAGGAGTGATACACATGAGGAGGACCAAGAGCATGCAAGGGGAAGACGGCGCAAAATGAAAAGCTAATCCCACAGGGAAGGGGAAGGACACAAGAAAGAGAAGGTAAGATAACGATATTCTCAGAGACGACTGAGGGGACATGATTTCTGTACATCAAGAATGGGATTCCAAGAAAAGGATACAATCATATGGCAAGAAAATATCTTAAGAATAAAAGGATCATACCTAAAATTTTAAATGTCAGAAGGCACTTAGGGAAAAAGACAAGGTAACCTCTCAGAACATAGATCAAAAAGACAAATAGATAGAAAACATGAAGAACATTAAATGGAGGCTGAATCCAGGGAGTTCAATATTCATCTCATAGGAATTCCAAAGAGAGAGTGGATGGAATAAAATAAAGAAATAAGATTATTTTCAAGCACTAAAGAAAGACAAGCCTTTAGGCAATTTGTCCTCCAGCACAGGGAGCTCAGCTCGGTGTTCTATGATGACCTATAGGAGTGGGATGGGGGAGGTGGTGGGAGAGATGTCCAAGAGAGAGAAGATACAGGTATACTTAACATCTGATTCACTTTGTCTAACAGGAGAAGCGAATGCAACATTGTAAAGCAATTATACTCCAATAAAAAATAAATAAAATTTTAAAGAGTAAATCTTGATATTTGTCTGTACAATTTTAGACCATACTAAAAATAAAGAAAATATTTTCATAATGGCTACAGAAGAGTCAAAATGAGAATCAAACTGGAAACCAGCATCTCACCAAAAATACTATGTGTTCAAATAATGGAGACATAAGCTTCAAAACACGGAGGAAACTTAAAATGCAGTGTTCAGTCAGTACATCCAATAAGAGTGAAAGCATTTTCATATGTGCAAAGGCTCAATAAGTTAATTTTTCATATACCTTTTCTTAAAAGTTCCTTATAAGTGTGGATATTATAGCAGCACTGAAAGTCAGGTCAGGGATCCACAGAAATAATTCAAAGACTCAGACTACCTTTAAGTTTTTCATTTCTGTGGCAAAGGAAACAAATTTTTAACAGAAATGTCCACACAAACAAGATACAGCACATCCTTGTGTAACTTTTTCCTGGACCTTGTGTCCCTGTAGGGTACACAGCTGCTGGTAAAACTCAAAATTCCTGCTAAGCCACTGTTCTTTTATACTAGGGCTTCAGTTCCCCTTCACATCTTAACCTCGCCACCATGTACTTCTGTTCAAGGAAGTCTTTAGAAACACTTAGCTTTTCTAGATTTTGAAGCAAACTTAATACTAGAAAGGTATTTTTTTTAAATAGGCAAGCACAGTCAGTATCCAGTTGTTCCTGAAAAATATTGCTGTTTACTACTTTCCAGTCTCAGAAAAACCAGTCTTCTCACCATGTCACAACCAAAACACAGCAAAAGAAAACCAGTGAAACCCTGAAGACATGAAATACAGAAGCTGTGGGTCCATTCCAGGAAAAGAGTGAAGGGAAAGTGCTGGGGTAGCACCTGTGCAGGGAGCTGGGAGACACTGGGTCCAGTTGTGAACAGAACACACACACCTCTGGGAGGGAAGGTTCTAGAGCAACTGCACTCACATTTACAGAGTTTCCTTTACCCTTCACTTTTCTAGATTTCACTTTTCTTACTCATCCAGTTGAGGGTAGGTCTACTTGAAACTGAAGGAAATGTTTCAGATTAAGAAAACAAGAGTTTGGATTTTGGGCTGGTCTTCTTATTTTTTTTTCACTTTGTTCTTCGGATTTAGGTATTATTATTACCATTTGGGGTGTTTCAACTGGGTTCTCAACAGTAAAATGATTTCACACTTAAAATGAGTTAGCTCAAAAAGAGCTTACTGAAAAAGAGGCTCGTTATCAAACTGTAATGGGATGCAGGAAACCGCTGGATACAACAGGGACCCAGGACGAACAGTAGCAGAGCTCCGCCTCAAGAGATGAGAGAAGATGTTACTGAAACTTGAATGAAGAGAAATTCATGCAGATCAGATGATCTGGTAAGGATCAGCAATCTTAAGGGATGTGACCAGCTCTAGGCAGGGAGTTGGGAGAATGAATGCCCACGACACACCCTTCATCTTTCCCTACTTCCTGCTGGAATTCACCAGGGCTGAACCCAGGTAGAAGCCAGAAGGCACAGAAATCTGAGTAACAGTCAGTCTCCTGAGAAAACAGCAAGGTGGGGCAGGGGGAGGATCTGGAAAGGAAATGAAGATATTTTGCCCATATATCATCCTGAGTTTCCTTATTTTTTTAATAGACAGGATGACCTGTGATCCTCTTGGCTTAAAACGTTTCATCCTTTCATAATTATGTGTAGGATTTTAGTAATTAGACTTTTTGTCTTTTTTTTTTATCCTTATGCTAGTTCTTTTTTTAATATTTATTTATTTGGTTGAGCCAGGTCTTACTTGTTACTTGAGATCTTCAGTCTTCTTTGTGGGATGCGGGATTTTTAGTTGCAGTATATGAACTCTTAGTTGTGGCATGTAGGATCTAATTCCCTCACCAGGGAACAAATCCCAGCCTCCTGAATTGGGAGCACGGAGTCTTAGCCACTGGACTACCACAGAAGTCCCCGATAATTAGGTTTTGATGTAATCCACTAATTATGGAAATGAAGACATCTTTGGTACCAAGACAAATAGCTGTAGCCTCAAGTCACAGGAAACCAAAAAGCTCTGAAGAGTATAGAAAGAGATTGTTGAGTACAAACCCTGCTGAATTTGAAGTAGAGAACTCAGAGGTAAGCTGACCTTACTCTGGAAAAACCCCAGAGTTGTCTTGGTAATGGAAGGGTGATGAAACTGGGAAAGAATTATAAAATGTCACAATTAGTGAAGAGGCAGGAGTTTGGAGTTCAATAGTCTCTGGTTATTATTCCTCTCCTTTTGTTTACAAGTTTTGGTCAAAATGAGCTAGGTAAGAGACATCCATAACTCACTTTTTTGCAAATGTAATCGTAACACTTCTGGCTCATAAGTATAAGAGAACAAACCTGGCATCACATTTTATATGTGGCCACAGGGACATAGGACTCATTAGAAATGAATCTGGCTGCTAGTAACAAGTTCATTCTAAAATTGCTCTGCAGATACTGATAGCTGTGTATGCAACTGTTTCTCTTGGCTGCTTTAAACATGTGATTATCCTTAACTGATAAGTTATGTAAAGCGAATGCAAGAATAATCATTTATCATTTTCCAGAGACTTAAAACTTAAGATGGCTATTGGTGCTCTGACAATTTCATATCACATGCAGAAACCTGAACTTCATTAGCTGAAATGGCTTTATACCCAGGGATTCTTGTTGCTTTTGTTCTGCCTGACTGTTCACTACCTTCCCTTTGCAATGGAGTAAACTACTCATTAATTTTGTATATTTGGTTGGTGACATTTTCCGTTCTCAAAATCCTTGTGATGAATCACACGACACAGTGGAAACAACTATAGAACAAAACAAAAACACACCACATGTGGCTTTCTAACCAGAATTCTGTCAAACAAAATTGGATGCTATGTTCCCATGGTTTCCTTTCAGTAGTAAAAGGGAAAATATATGCTCATAAGCACCATTTCTGTAAATTGCTGAAAAATCTTCATATTAGTGTAGCCTAGAAAATATTTTGGTGGCCAAAAAAAATGCTGCAAGAAAACCAAGTAATACATTTTTTTTCTAACATGAAAAATATTCTTTACAAGGACATGGGGCAGAGATGATAACAACAGTTTCATTTATCTCATTCAATAATAAATCTCCCTTGCTGCTGCTGCTGCTAAGTCACTTCAGTCGTGTCCGACTCTGTGTGACCCCATAGACAGCCGCCCACCAGACTCCCCCGTCCCTGGGATTCTCCAGGCAAGAACACTGGAGTGGGTTGCCATTTCCTTCTCCAATGCATGAAAGTGAAAAGTGAAAGTGACATCGCTCAGTCATGTCCAACTCTTAGCGACCCCATGGACTGCAGCCTACCAGGCTCCTCCACCCATGGGATTTTCCAGGCAAGAGTACTGGAGTGGGGTGCCATTGCCTTCTCCAAACCCCTTTAGGGAGAAGGTATTTTAACAAGTAAGTGTTTTATCCTGCCTTGTGAAATAAGAATTTTAAAATATCACATATCACACATAGTGAGTAAAGAAAGAGATAGAGTGCATAACAAAGAGGAAAGAATAGGACCTGGCCCTTTGAGAGTTAACCTCTGGAAATCAATACATAATGGATGAGGTTGATCATCTCTAGGAGTCTCCTAACAAGAAACGATGTTGCCTAGGACAAAATTGGAAAACCAAAGCCTACAAATCTAATTATGCCTAATAGGTCTTGAAAGATAATCCTAATTTAATCAGTGGAAGGAAAAGAAGAAGAAAAACAAGGAAACAAAGTCATTTGTGACTAAAAAGATTCTACATAAAGTCTTTAGAAAGTGGATCCAGGAAGTATTTTGCCAGGGCTTATCCAGGATTCTCCAAAGCAGTGACAACCCTAACTGGAGGTCTCTATTTAGAGAAAACGGTGATCATCAATCAGGCTTTGTCACAGCCTTCAGAATGTATCTCAAAGCTACCTTCTGATGGCCCTTTAGTTGTCCGTGTTCCCGTACACCAGGAAGGAAGCATTCTAATAGGTTATAAAGGAAGAAAAGATCTCCAAAGACAAATTTAAACACTGGAATTTCAAGATCTATGCCAACTACTCATCTGTCCCTAACTAGTAGATCAACTTTGAGAGCTCTCACAAAACTATTTCTCCAGAACTAGAGACCTGACCTCACTGTTGTTGTTTTTTTTAATCTTCATTTTATTGAAGTATAGTTGATTTACAATGTTGTATTAATTTCTGTTGTAAAGCAAAATGATTCAGTTATACATGTATATATTTTTTTTCATTTTCTGTTCCATTATAGTTTATTATAGGATATAGCTCCCTGTGCTATATAGTAGAACCATTTTTATCCTTATTAAATGGGGTTCTTTTGAACCCTTTGACCATGTTTACCTCATAAAACCTTACTTTTTGTTTCTTAAAACTCACTTCAATTATTCTTTTTTATTATAAAATAATACAGTTTAGAGGCAAAAAAAAAAAAAAAAACTGAAAAGCACAAAAGAAGATGTGTGGCAGAAGGTATGGAATATTACCGACCAAGGAAGCTCACCAAGCCTTGGTGTCTAGGGGTTTCACTCGAATTCCATCCCATAGGAACGACAGACTTCCCACCAGGTGATCTTAGGCTCTATCCTTTCAGAGATTGGGCTTCATGACCCAAAGCTCCCCCTGCCCCGGATCATATTTTGATCATCTGTCTTAATCTGTGATCTTCCCTATGGCTTAATCACAGATCTTCCCTTAATCTGTGAGTTTTCCTGGTGGCTCAGACTGTAAAGCGTCTGCCTACAATGCGGGAGACCCAGGTTCAATCCCTGGGTTGAGAAAATCCTCTGGAGAAGGAAATGGCAACCCACTCCAGTACTCTTGCCTGGAAAATCCCATGGATGGAGGAACCTCATAGGCTACGGTCCATGGGGTTGCAAAGAGTCTGATACGACTGAGCAACTTCTCTCTTCTTTCACTTTACTCTAAATCACACTGTTATAATCTGGCTTATATCACATTAGACCATCCAGCACAAGGATCCCAGACAAACAAAGACACATCTCTATAAGGCATGACATCCCTAGAGCTTAAAGATTAACAAAGTGAAAGTATTAGTCACTCAGTCTTGTCCAACTCTGTGCAATCCCATGTACTGTAGCCCACCAGGCTCCTCTGCCCATGGGATTTTCCAGGCAGGAATATTGGAGTGGGTTGCCATTTCCTTCTCCAGGGGATCTTCCCCACCCAGGAATCAAACCAGGGTCTCCCGCATTGTGGGCAGACTCTTTACTGTATGAGCCACCAGCTGAAGGCAAAAGCCAGGCTTCCTTGAGGGAAAGGTTAAACTTTTCACTATACATCTGATTCTGATTAAAGTTGAGTGTCTTTCATATATATATATATACACATGCACACACATATTGACTGTTTGATTTTCCATCTCTGTATAGTATCTTTCATATATTTTTAAATTCAGGTAAACTGTCTTTCATCTTATTGAAATTTAGCAAGTCTATATACATAGTGGATATGACTTCAAAGTTAAATATGTATGGCAAAGGCTTGCCATACCTTTTTCATTCTGTGTATGATACCCATTTTAAAACAGAAATTCTGAATATTAATGCAGTTGAATTTATCATGTTTTAATTTAAATCTTCATTCTGTGTCTGAATTAAATCCTTGCCTATCCCAAATGTCATGACAATACTTCCTCTATTACCCTCTAAAATGTTTATAGTTTTCTTCATATTTAGATTAATAACACCCCTGCAAAGGGTTAATTTCTATACAATGTGAATTATGGATCCAATTTTTACCCAGAAAGATAACAAATTTTGCCAGAACCATATATTATAAAAATGTATCTGCCTTCATCTGTTATAGACAGATGTAACCAAATAAGTCTCTGTTTATATCTATTTGTTTTTAGGCTTTCTATTCTGTCCCATGGGTATATTTGTCTGTTCTTCTGCCAATATCATACCACTTTAATTACAACTTTAGCATTTAAAAAAAATAATATTTATTTATTTATTTTTGGTGGTCTGGGTTTTCATTACTGCAACGGGCTTTCTCTAGTTGTGGCGAGCAGGGACTATTCTTCAAGTGGTACACAGGCTTCTCACTACGGTGGCTTCTCTGGCTGCAGAGCACAGGCGGTAGGGCGAGTGGGCTTCAGGAGCTTCAGCTCACAGTTCTAGAGCACAGCTCAGTCATTGTGGCTCACAGGCTTAGCTGCTGTCTGGAATGTGTAATCTGCCTGGACCAGGGACCCAACCTGTGTCCCCTGAATTGGCAGGGGATTCTTATCCAATGTGTCCCCAAGGAAGTCCCAGCCATAGCTTTATAATGAATCTGGACATCTGCTACAGCAAATCCTACCACATTGTTCTTTCAAGAGTGTTTCTTTTTTGCACTTTTAAACTTTAGAATCAGCTTACCAAATACTACTCCCACCTCAAAAAAAAAAAAAAAAAACCAATACCTTGAGTGGTTTGTAATGATTCTCTAACTCAGGTGGAATGAAATGGATATCTTTACAGTAGTCTATCTTCCTATCCATGGATAATATTTTTATAATCCATCTATTAATATTTCCACTTTTGCATAAAACTTGTATTAGACTTTTTAAGTTTTTCTTCAAAATAATAGCTTTAACACTTTCTCCTTTTAACCTCACAGATATTGTTACATTGTTTTATAGAGTAATGTTTCTTTAGACTTATCCACATATTTACCATTTCATTTGCTGTTCATATATAGATAGATAGATATATAGATAGATAGATATAAGCTTTCTTCTTTCTATATATGTATAGATATATATAGATAGATAGATAGATAGATAGATAGATAGATAGATATATAAGCTTTAGAATTTTTATTTTTGAAGGTCAGTTGGTAACAAACTCTGTTTCAATATTTCTATCTCTATTTTGCTCTCATTCTTGAAGGATATTTTCTCTAGTACATAATTCTATGTTGGCAGGTATTTCCATTCAGCACATAAAAGATATAAAGAAAATATTTGTTTTTTTATGAAAATTTAAAATCATAAAGACAAAATGGTTTAAAAGGCCCCAAATCAAACTGCCCAATGACTGCTAACATTTTGGGGTTTATCTACCCAATCTTTTCATGCCTAGACATGTAATTCATTTACAAAAGTTAGATTTTAGTTTTTGAAAACTGATTTGTTTTTACTTGGAAATATATTGTTATTCTTCTTTGTATAGTGAAATTGTTAAGAGTCTAGGTTTTGGAGTCAGACACTCAGGTTCAAATCTGACTCAGCTACATAGTAACTGTTTAACCTTGGCCTGAGCTTATTCCTAGGTAATCCAGCTGAGACTCCTATTTCCACAAACCAAAGTGTATCATTCAAGCCAAGCTAAGATCACTTTCATATCTTAAATGACTCCTCCTCTAGCTCAGATACAACTCAAAGACAAGTACTAAATAAATACTAAAAGCTGACTACATTGTTTCCCTAAGCTCTCTAATTTGCCCTATCCTTTGGATCAACGCTAAATTCCTATTCATGTCTTAAGCATATTGGAAAAATCTTACAAATGTTCATTAGTATTTTCAATTCTCCTCTCCCTTGGAGTCCTGAACACATCTAATCATCTAATCAGTTTTTTTTTTTTTTTTTCTAATAACAGTACAGTTCAGTTCAGTTCAGTCGCTCAGTCACGTCTGACTCTTTGCAACCCCATGAATTGCAGCATGCCAGGCCTCCCTGTCCATCACCATCTTCCGGAGTTCACTCAAACTCACGTCCATCAAGTTGGTGATGCCATCCAGCCATCTCATCCTCTGTCGTCCCCTTCTCCTCCTGCCCCCAATCCCTCCCAGCATCAGAGTCTTTTCCAGTGAGTCAACTCTTCTCATGAGGGGCCAAAGTACTGGAGTTTCAGCTTTAGCATCATTCCTTCCAAAGAACACCCAGGCCTGACCTCCTTTAGAATGGACTGGTTGAATCTCCTTACAGTCCAAGGGACTCTCAAGAGTCTTCTCCAACACCACAGTTCAAAACTAATACAATTATGTAAAGTTTAAAAATAAAATAAAATTTAAAAAAAAAACAAAAGCATGAATTCTATGCAGATTCATGTTGATATGTGGCAAAACCAATACAATATTGTAAAGTTAAAAAATAAAATAAAATATTTTTTAAAAATCCTAAAAAAAAAGAAAAATTTAAAAAAAAAAGACAAAAGCATGAATTCTTTGGTGTTCAGCTTTCTTCACAGTCCAACTCTCACATCCATACATGACCACTGATACAACCATAGCCTTGACTAGACGGACCTTTGTTGGCAAAGTAATGTCTCTGCTTTTCAATATGCTATCTAGGTTGGTCATAACTTTCCTTCCAAGGAGTAAGCATCTTTTAATTTCATGGCTGCAGTCACCATCTACAGTGATTTTGGAGCCCAGAAAGATAAAGTCTGACACTGTTTCCACTGTTTCCCTATCTATTTCCCATGAAGTGATGGGACCAGATGCCATGATCTTTTTCTGAATGTCGAGCTTTAAGCCAACTTTTTCACTCTCCTCTTTCACTTTCATCAAGAGGCTTTTTAGTTCCTCTTCACTTTCTGCCATAAGGGTGGTGTCATCTGCATATCTGAGGTTATTGATATTTCTCCCGGTAATCTTGATTCCAGCTTGTGCTTCTTACAGCCCACCCAATATTTAAAGAGGCCTTTTCAATTCTGCCTTGGTCTTTTCTATTCCTGGCTGAATATCTCTAGTTTCTTTACCTATGTCTCAAGAGAAGTGATTTCCCCATTACTCTGTATCCTGGTTGTTACCTTATGATCATTTAATTTTGTTTACAACCCTCATAAAGTGTAGCACTAAGCACTGACTGTAGCACTCTAAGTATTTGTAAACTGTGGCTCTGGGGAAGAAACATAAGAAAGTATTTATTAGAAGGATGGTCCAAAATACATAAAAGTAAAACAAACTACAGCAATAAATTTTTAGTGTGAGCAAAAATTCTAGTGTTGTTGGGAAACAGGAAGAAAGACTAGTTTAAGAAAAGCTCTGTACAACGTTATCAATAAGGGATAAAAAGTCAAATATAAAGGGATGATCAGATTTAATTAGAAGATCTACCATGGAGATAGGCACTGTTGGGATAGAGGTGAATAATATATATTTTATGATGCTCCAGAGAACTAAACTCTGCCCAATGAGTGGAATTTTAAAAGAAGGCTTAATAGCTTAAAATTTAGATCAAACAATACTAACTGATGCTTTTCATCAGTGTAGAGAGCTGCCTCTGAGGAGACAAAATAACTGCTAGTTTTATTTTGAAGTCTTTTATAACCTTTCAATACAACTAAAGCCTCTCTGTGATGAAGTGCTTAAAATCTGCTCATCTAAGGATAGAAACCTGTGTGTTTTTAAAATCTTAGCATCGTCCCTGGTATCTAATACACAAAGGATGCTTGACACAAGACAGGCCCTCTATGACTCTTTTTTGAGTTAATAAGTGAATGAATGCTTTATAAAATATTCATTCATTTGAAAAAAGGCAGTGAGCAAATCATCTCCCTGTTTCTTTACAACTCCAAGAGGCCAGGCATCCATAAAGTTATGTTCGGTTTTAAAAGCTACAAAGAGTTTGAAAGGTACTGATGGTAGATAGTCTTTTCAAGAATGTGGAAGTATCAGTAACTCAACTTTATCTGGAAAACAATTTAGGGTATTAAAAAAAAAGAATTAGCCATGGCCAATATCTTTGATGTATTTATTTTCATGTAAAAATATCTCTGGGGTACAAAATCATGAGCTTCAAGATCATGAAATACTGCTTTTTCTCATGGGTAAGATAATTGTGTAAGGGAACATCATAATTTTAATATTTTTAAATATAGCCAATATCTTCAGTTTTCTCATTAATAAAATGTCTATGCACACACACACAGAGGGGTTTCCCAGGTGGTGTTAGTGGTAAAGAACCTGCCTGCCAATTCAGGAGACATAAGAGATGCAGGTTTGATCCCTGGGGTGGGAAGATCCCCTGGAGTAGGGCATGGCAACCCACTCCAGTATTCTTGCCTGGAGAATCCCATAGACTGAGGAGGCTGACGGGCTACAGTCCACAGGATCACAAAGAGTAGGATACGACTGAAGTGATTTAGCAAGCACTCAAGCAATCATTCAAGCAATACACATAGAGAGTTCTATATACATATATATTAAATCCTACATAGAAATAAGTTTGTTTGAAAAAATTTAATCACAGTACAAAAACAATTTAATAAAATTTGAAGAACTATAAATAATTTCAAACCCACCACACACATATGTGTGCATTTATTATTTGAAAACAACCTTTTCTTATACATAATTAGCTTTTAAACTTTTCTAGCTAGAGGTTCATGGATTGGTTTTTAACATAAAACCATGGCTAGAGAGTCCTTCAAAACCTGGCCCTCAGGTACCTTTTAGATCTCCTCTTCTACACATGGCTCCCATTTCTCTCCATTCTATCCATATTGACCTTCATTTCCTTTCTCAAAAATGGTAGGCTGTGTCTCTCTCTGTAGCTCTTATCTGGAAAGCTTTCAACCCATATCCTTGCTTGGCTGTGCTCTGCTGACAGACAGTTCTCCACGGGTTTCTCACAGTTGTGGGTATTTATCACTATCTTTTCAAGGATATTTATAAACTGCCTCCCTCAAGGCAAAGAGCAGATTTATTTGCTGAACTGTATACTACAGATAATGTTTCCTCCTGGGGAGTTCGGGCAGTCTGACTTGCAGTCCATTGTAAAAAACTAAAGTTGTCTAAGCTGTGGTTCCTCAGCTGAAATGCAAGCCCGCAGGCTGTGCAGTACCCATTGGAGTCCCTCTGCTTTGCCCCATTAGGACTTAGGAGTCAAAGAGAACTGACACAAACATGCAATTTATGCTGGTTGCTTTGGAGTGAGTGATAAAGTCCTTGCTGCTGACCCATGAGAGTTCCCTTTCTGCACCACATACTATAAAAGTGTGACTTCCCTGAAAAGACAAGCTACCTGATGTTCAAGAAAGCTATTTCCAACTCATAACAGGCAATCCATTTGTTTGACAACACTCACTGAGCAAGTTCATGAATGAGGTATACTATACCAGACCAGCAGAAAACAGTGAATCAGAATTCAATCCTAGCCTCAAGGTGAAGAGATAAGCAAGCAGAAAAATTACTAAGTAGTGTGGTTCACACATTTATACAGTTATGAACAAGTTATGAACAGAGAAAGCAGATTAGGCTAAATTTAAGCATTCAAATCAAAGTGGAGCTGGCTATGCAGGAATGGAAAGATAAACATTCCAGCAGACACAGTAGCAGAGTTTTGAGAGGGTTTGAAGAGTTTGGCAAATGCCATGACTGAATTAGAGGATGGCTTTCATTATGACTTTCCTCATGTTAAAGATGATGAATTACAACATGTCTTTCCTTTAGAAATCTATTATTTTGGAGGGAAAATTTTATTTAGAATGCTGCTAGAAAATCCTTGAGGAAAAAATTGAGACATATTTGGATGTTTACACAGTCAACTCACTCTTTCAACACAGGAATTTGAAAGAGTTCACATTTTCTTTTAACTCATTATTACCACTTAGACAAGCATTAAACTTTAGTAACTACTATAGATTGAATTGTGGCTCCTCAAAATTCATATGTGGAAAAACTAAACCCCAGCGTGACTGTATTTAGAGATAGAGCCTTTAAAGAGGTTATCGAAAGGTTACATGAGGTCATAAGTGTGTCACCCTAATCCAATAGCGCTGCTATCCTTAACAGGAAGTACACATAGAGAAAAGGCAGTGTAAGGACACAGCAAGGCAGTCATGTGTAAGTCAAAGAGAGAGAAAGACTAAAGGAGAAACTAAACCTACCAACAACTTAATTTTTGATTTCCAATTCAGAATTGTGAGAAATTAATCTGTCATCCAATCTGTGGTATTTTTTATGGCAGCTCTAGAAAACCAATACAATAAGTCATATAATAAAGATTAAGTTGCTGTTTAAATACAATTTTGGTCAGATAATTTATATCGGTGAAAATGGATTTTCATTTATATGAAATTTAGTTCAACAGTTATTAAGCACCTGGTTCCAAGAATTATGTTAGAACTTGAAACAACTGCCAATTTTAAAATAAGTTATAGTTTACAATACAGCAATCAAAAAGGACTATCAAAAAGATATATTCACCTCAATGCTCATGAAATGAAAGTGTGAAAGTGAAAGTCGCTCAGTCGTGTCCTATTCTCTGTGACCCCATGGAATAGTCCGTGGAATTCTCCAGAATACTAGAGTGGGTAGCCTTTCCCTTCTCTAGGGGATCTTCCCAACCCATGATAGAACCCAGGTCTCCCGCATTGCAGGCAGATTCTTTACCAGCTGAGCTACCAGGGAAGCCCTCAATGCTCATAGCAGCACTGTTTCCAATAGCTAGTATATAGATGCAATAGAAATGTCATTCATCAAAAAATGAATGGAAAAAAGATGCCCAATGTGTGTGTGTGTATATACACACACACAATGACAAATTATTCAGCCAAAGAAAAGAAAGAGATTTTGCCATTTGCAACAACATGGATGGACCTAGATAGAGGGTATTTTGCTTAGTGAAATGTCAAAGAAAGACAAATACTATACATTATATCTTATATGTGGAATCTAAAAAATAAAACCACAAATAAAACAGAAACAGAACTCACAGATACAGAGAACAAACTCGTGGTTACAAATGGGAAGAGGGAAGGGATGAGGAGCAAGATAGGGGAAGGGGATTAACAGACACAAACTACTATGTATGACATAAATAATCTGCAAGGATATATTGTAGAGCACAGGGAATATAGCCAATATTTTTCTACTAATTTGAAATGAATTTTAATCTATAAAAATATTAAATCACTATGTTGTACACCAAAAACAAATATTATTGATCTTGAAGTATAGTTGATTTACATTTTAACAACTATTAAAAATGGGTAGAAAAGTCTAGGTGTAACATCACAAGAAGTGATGTAATCTGTTGTCAAATTGGAGGCTACATGCACAGTCAGAATGCTTTCTTTATAAACTGAATTTTAAACATTATATCAGCCAACAACTCATAACCTGAAGGTAATTTCAGGCCTCAAGATGAAAATTTGTGCATCTTTCAATAGTGTTAAAGTCAACAATCATTTTCTTGCAATTCCATTTTATAATGACAAAGTAAAACTTTTATAAATTTATTCTATTTTGTGTACTAGGCATACAGAACACATATTTTATTTGTTTCTGTGATTTTATTTATTGTTTTGCTTAATACACTCATATTTCTCTGCTTGCGAGAAATCACAAAGTTTTCAGAGAACTAATCTAAAATCTGGAAAGAAACCTAGATTTATTGCCAGGCAGTCTAGTCTTCTCCTGAAATAAAATATTATTTTCTCCTAAAAACATCATAACTTTTTTTGAATAAAAATTCAACTATACCCCAATTTCAATAAATTTCTCATGTGATATTTATTTGCTGTTCCTTTGCCTTGAGTCTTCTCTATTTCCCCCTAACTTGTTAGAGTTCATCAGTGCTTTAGCACTGTTTTAGATTTGCACTTACATTACATTTTCCTTATGAAAGAGATTGTTAAAAATGAAGTGAAGAGCAAAGCAGAAGAACAAGTTTACTAACTAAAAATTTAGAGAATTTTAAACTTTAAACCTAATTTAATTCTTTAAAACATGTCATAAAATTTAATCAACATATGTAGAGACAAGTTAAACTAGGTGAATTCTGAAATAACCTCAATTACTTATTCATTCAAAAAATATTTTAGTGCCTTGTGGTAGCATACTAGCCCTGGGGGGTAAATGTAAAATAAACATTATTACCCTTAAATATCTTGCCTATCAATTATTACATGCCAGATGGTAAATGCTAGGAATGTATTAGAAGCAGATAGGTGCATGCTTGCTAAGTTGCTTCAGTTCTGTCTGACTCTATGCATCCCCATGGGCCACAGTCTGCTAGGCTCCTCTGTCCATGGGATTCTCCTGGCAGGAAGAATGGAATGGGTAACCATTCCCTCTCCAAAGGGATCTTCCTGACCCAGGGATTGAACCCTGGTCTCCTAATCTCCTGCATTGGCAGGCAGGTTCTTTACCATTAGCACTACCTAGGAAGCCCCATGGAGAAGGCAATGGCACCCCACTCCAGTACTCTTGCCTGGAAAATCCCATGGATGGAGGAGCCTGGTAGGCTGCAGTCCATGGGGTCGCTAAGAGTTGGACACAACTAGTGACTTCACTTTCACTTTTCCCTTTCACGCATTGGAGAAGGAAATGGCGGCCCACTCCAGTGTTCTTGCCTAGAGAGTCCCAGGGACGGGGCAGCCTGGTGGGCTTCCGTCTATGGGGTCGCACAGAGTCAGACACGACTGAAGCAACTTAGCAGGAAGCCCCAGAAGCAGAAACAGAAGAATGAACAGACATTAGCTAGTTAGCAAGGGAAAGACTTTCCAGGTAGAGAAAATAGAAAGCGAGAGGAAATGTGAAATGGTATTATACATTTAGGGATCCCTTAGGACCCAGCTCCTCTGCAGAAGCATGTATGTGACAATGAATAGCAAAGGTAATGTTACAGACACGAACAGGAGATTACATCATGAAAGGTTATGTTTGAACCTTATCTTGGAAACAATGGGACTCCTTGGAGGTTCTAATCAAGTTGTGATTTCTTTTCATCAAATTTCATCAGATTTTAGAAACTTCTCTGTGAAGTAAGGTAGAGAGTAGGTAAGACTCAGTCCTAACAGAGCAGAGAGTTCCCAAGTTGGTTAAGAGCTTGAACACTGATACATTTACTGATCCAATCCTGAGTTTGCTACTTACTTGGCAAACTTACTTGTGTGATCTTGGACCAAGTACATAACTTCTTTGAAGCTCCACTTTATTTCTTTTGGAAAACAGAAATAATAATAGTACCTACATCATAAATTGGGCTTCCCTGGTGTCTCAGAGGGTAAAGCGTCTGCCTGCAATGTGGGAGACCAGGGTTCAATCCCTGGGTCAGGAAGATCCCTTGGAGAAGGAAATGGCAACCCACTCCAGTACTCTTGCTGGGAGAATCCCATGGACAGAGGAGCCTGGTAGACTACAGTCCATGGGGTCCCTACTTGGCAAACTTACTTGTGTGATCTTGAACCAAATACATAACTTCTTTGAAACTCCACTTTTTTCTTTTGGAAAACAGAAATAATAATAGTACCTACATCATAAATTATCATGAAATTTGATGCGATAATACATGTAAAGTTTTCCAAGCACAGTTATTGTTCACTAAATATCACTGTTATTATGAGTATCACTAATAATACTCTAGATGATAAGGTTAGCAGCAGGAAAGCAGCAGCAGTGGAATGTAAAGAGATTAAGAATTAGAATAAAAATGGCTTGGTGAACCTCTAGATTTGGTTGAGATGGGTGTCAGGATTACTATCAGTGTTCTCACTTGGGCAGCTGGTGAATCTCTACATCATTCACCAAGACAGGAAATACAAAGGGATAAACAAGTGTAGAATGGGACAGTAATTTCAGTTTGATATATGAAAAATCTGAGATGGCAGAGGGATGATCATATGTAGATATTCAGAAAGTAGCTGGGTGAAGTCTGCTGTTCTAGACTGCAGACATAAATATGAGACTCAGCAGCAAGTAGCAAGCTGTTTAGAGCATGGGTATCCCAAATGAGGCCACACAGGAAGAGGACATAGATTAAAAGGAAGATAGTGCCAGGGACAGAGGGCACAAGAATACGGAAACTTAAAAGGATGATTTTTGTTAAAGGTACAAAGAATACTAAAAAGGAATTATGAGACAAGTATTAGTTTTAAACACATACAAAAGCTGAGGGGAAAGAGAGTTTCATTGAATTAGTCTAAAATTTGTAAACTGTCACAGAGTGATCTGGTAAGAAAAGGATGAACAAAAATGCACTCCCTGGGGCAGTGTGGAGGTCATTGATGATCTCCTTAGTGGAAAATAAACTGCTTCACAATCTCCCTGTTCATATTTGTCCCTCTCTAAATTGAAAATGAAAAGTCCTATCTTACAAGTGTTTTCCAAGGATTAGAATTTAACTATATATAAATCTGAACTCCTGATAGTTATTATACAAACAAAAGAAATCATTATATATTTACATCATTTAACAGCATTATTTACTGACTTCTAATTCACAATCACCTTCACAAAGGCATTATAAAAATGTCCCCATATTTCTCCAGGTGCAATTAAGCTTTAGCTTAGAGGTAGCTCTTTTACCTCTTGGGAATGAGAGAAGCCTATACTTATTCCATAAATCAAGATCACTGGTAATAATAATCATTTAAATGCACTAATCTTACTCAATACAAAAAATGCACCTTAAAACAATACCCTATTTTAAGCCCATTCTGTGAATAATTGTGGGAACTTGACTATTGATGACTTTACATGTAGAACTGGAAGATCTCCCAGTGTATCACCAGGAAACATATGCAGATTGATTTCCATTATTCCAGTATTCAGAATGGACTGGAGCCCACCAGGCTCCTCTGTCCATGGGATTCTCCAGGCAAGAATACTGGAATGAGTTGCCATTTTTATCTCCAGGGGATCTATGCGACCCAGGGATAGAATCTGCCTTTCTTGTGTCTTCTGCATCACAGATGGATTCTTTACCGCTGACCCACTGGGGAAGCCCCAGAATGAATAGTAACTATGGTTATTCTGACTTCAGTATCTGGTAGACATCTACTTAAAAGTGAACCAAGTGAGCCTTCACTTCAAGAAAAACAACAGTATTTGTTACCAATACAGGATTTCAAGCAAAAGTTAAATATATAACATATATATATATATATATATATATATATATATATATATATATAATCTGACAAGTTAGATATATAATCCGACAAGACTGGTTTCATGTTTACATGTCTGGTCAGTTGTATCTGACTCTTTGCAATGCCATGGACTATAGCCCACCAGGCTCCTCTGTCCATGGAATTTCCAGGCAAGAATACTGGAGTGGGTTGCCATTTCCTACTCCAGGGGATCTTCTCAAATTAGGGATCAAACCTGTATTTCACGCAGATCCTTCACCGTCTGAGCCACCAGGGAAGACTGGTAGTGGTAGTAACAAATCAATTTTGGATATTTTATAATGAACAGATCAACACTTAGAAAGCATATTTTTTCAGTGTAGATTTCAGTGTAGGTCAACTGTCACAAAATCATGCATTGGGTAAAATATCAATTCTAATTAAAAGATAAATCAATGAACTTTAATAAACTAGAACATAGAACATTCTTCAGTATAATTTCATACAACTAACCTTTAGGAAACTACACTGTCAAGTTTTGGTATAGTATCAAAAGTAATATCAATAATTACCTGAAAATACTATGCAAGTACTCCACCCTTTTGCAACCATGTACCTGTGTGAAGCCAGTCTTTCTTCAGACATTTCAATTAAATTGATATATGACAACATATTGAATTCAAAGTAAGACCAAAGAATCTAGCTTTTATTAAGCCAAGTATTTTAAAAATTGTAAAAATATAAAACAATGCTACTCCTGATAGTTGTTCTCTGTCTAGAAAATAGTTACCTTTCATTAAAATGTTAATATATAATTTTTAATGAATTACTAAACAAACAATATTGAAAATTCCCATTTAAATTTCTAATACGTTAAGTATACATTAATAAAATAGAAAACACATAAACAAAATATTTTTGGTTTTGAATAATTTTTTAGACTATGAAACAAATGTGTGACCAAAGATTTGAGAACCACTGCTAAAAATAATGGAGAAGGCAATGGCAACCCAGTCCAGTACTCTTGCTTGGAAAATCCCGTGGATGGAGGAGCCTGGTAGGCTGCAGTCCATGGGGTCGCTAAGAGTTGGACATGACTGAGTGACTTCACTTTCACTTTTCACTTTCATGCATTGGAGGAGGAAATGACAACCCACTCCAGTGTTCTTGCCTGGAGAATCCCAGGGACGGCGGGGCCTGGTGGGCTGCCGTCTATGGGGTTGCACAGAGTCAGACACGACTGAAGCGACTTAGCAGCAGCAGCAGCTAAAATAAATTTAAGAGCCAGGTTAGAACTTGTAAAAAGATATTTGCAATATCTAAAACTAACAAGAATTTACTGTTGAGAAAAAACATATAAATTGGCATTAACAGAACACCCAACTAGAAAAAGTAGGCCACATAGATAAACTGGAAACTCACAGAAGGAAGGATTCAAAAAGATAAGTAGACTATGAACAAGTAGTCACCAGGTATCAAAAAATGTAAATTAAAATGACAAAAGATAACATATTATACCCATCAAACACACAATAATCAGTGGAAATCTAATACTCATTTAAACACTTAAGAAAAAAAAAAGGAATGTAGAGAAATGTATTAAAGTTAAGCATTTTATTCACTACAATTTCCAGATACAGAGAGAAACCTTCACACAGATCCAGTAAAGTGAACACGTTTATGCTAACCCTTCAAATGCAGTAGTTAAAATTCCACCCTCACATGCTTGCTGTGCCACATGTAAAATTTCTTCTCCTGAGCAAGTCTCTACTATTTCTTCATTTGTAAAAGAAATATCACAATTTCTACCTCAGGTATATGTGTTGATATTAAAGCCAAATAATTTGTACTAACCACTTAGTTCAGGGCACAGTGCTCTGAAAGTATCAATAGGAAATCCCAATTAATGTTCTAACTCCAACAAGTAAAATGTAAATATGTGAAAGTAAGAAACAAGGTTGTCATTATTTGTATTTGAAACATATGAAAACAACTAGGATGAATAAGAAAATTGAGTACAATTCCTGGATACATACTCAACACACAGAAACTGATAGCTGCCTTATATTTCATGATTAGACAATTAGAAAACAAAAAGAAAAAATCATGGGAAAAGCATTCTCTGGCAAACTTCAATTGGAATTAAAGAATACCTAGGAAACCTGATAAGAATTGTGTAAGATTTACATAAAGAAATCAATAAGATATAGGGAGTTTAGGATGGACAGGTACACACAACTGTATTTAAAATAGGTAACCAACAAGGATCTACTATATAGCACAAGTATAGCACAGGTGTATATATATATATATATATATATATATATATATATATATAGCACAGGTATAAGATACCATATATATACCATATAGCACAGGTATAGCACAGGTAACTCTGTAACTAAAATGGACTGGAATGGGTGAATTTAACTCAGATGACCATTATATCTACTACTGCGGGAAGGAATCCCTTAGAAGAAATGGAGTAGCCATCGTGGTCAACAGAAGAGTCCGAAATGCAGTACTTGGATGCAGTCTCAAAAACGACAGAATGATCTCTGTTTATTTCCAAGGCAAACCATTCAATATCACAGTAATCCAAATCTATGCCCCAACCAGTAATGCTGAAGAAGCTGAAGTTGAATGGTTCTATGAAGACCTACAAGACCTTTTAGAACTAACACCCAAAAAAGATGTCCTTTTCATTATAGGGGACTGGAATGCAAAAGTAGGAAGTCAAGAAACACCTGGAGTAACAGGCAAGTTTGGCCTTGGAATAATAGAATGAAGCAGGGCAAAGGCTAATAGAATTTTTCCAAGAGAATGCACTGGTCATAGCAAACACCCTCTTCCAACAACACAAGAGAAGACTCTACACAAGGACATCACCAGATGGTCAACACCAAAATCAGATTGATGATATTCTTTCCAGCCAAAGATGGAGAAGCTCTATACAGTCAGCAAAAACAAGACCAGGAGCTGACTGTGGCTCAGATCATGGACTCCTTATTGCCAAGTTCAGACTGAAATTGAAGAAAGTAGGGAAAACCACCAGATCATTCAGGTATGACCTAAATCAAATCCCTTATGATTATACAGTGGAAGTGAGAAATAGATTTAAGCTACTAGATCTGATAGATAGAGTGCCTGATGAACTATGGGATGAGATTCGTGACATTGTACAGGAGACAGGGATCAAGACGATCCCCATAGAAAAGAAATGCAAAAAGCAAAATGGCTGTCTGGGGAGGCCTTACAAATAGCTGTGAAAAGAAGAGAAGAGAAAAGCAAAGGAGAAAAGGAAAGATATAAAAGTTCCAAGGAATAGCAAGAAGAGATAAGAAAGCCTTTCTCAGTGATCAATGCAAAGAAATAGAGGGAAACAACAGAATGGGAAAGACTAGAGATCCCTTCCAGAACATTAGAGATACCAAGGGAACATTTCATGCAAAGATAGGCTCGATAAAGGACAGAAATGGTATGGACCTAACAGAAGCAGAAGATATTAAGAAGAGATGGCAAGAATACACAGAAGAACTGTACAAAAAAGATATTCATGACCAAGATAATCAAAATGGTGTGATCACTGACCTAGAGCCAGACATCCTGGAATGTGAAGTCAAGTGGGCCTTAGAAAGCATCACTACGAACAAAGCTAGTGGAGGTGATGGAATTCCAGTTGAGCTATTTCAAATCCTGAAAGATGTTGCTGTGAAAGTGCTGCACTCAATATGCCAGCAAATTTGGAAAACTCAGCAGTGACCACAGGAGTGGAAAAGGTGTTTTAATTCCAATCCCAAAGAAATGCAATGCCAAAGAATACCCAAACTAACCCACAATTGCAGTCATCTCACACGCTAGTAAAGTAATGCTCAAAATTCTCCAAGCCAGGCTTCAGCAATACGTGAACTGTGAAGTTCCAAATGTTCAAGCTGGTTTTAGAAAAGACAGAGGAACCAAAGATGAAATTGCCAACATCTGCTGGATCATGGAAAAAGCAAGAGAGTTCCAGAAAAACATCTATTTCTGCTTTATTGACTATGCCAAAGCCTTTGACTGTGTGGATCACAATAAACTGTGGAAAATTCTGAAAGAGATGGGAATACCAGACCACCTGATCTGCCTCTTGAGAAACCTATATGCAGGTCAGGAAGCAACAGTTAGAACTGGACATGGAACAACAGACTGGTTCCAGATAGGAAAAGGAGTACGTCAAGGCTGTACATTGTCACCTTGCTTATTTAATTTATATGCAGAGTACATCATGAGAAACGCTGGGCTGGAAGAAACACAAGCTGGAATTAAGATTGCTGGGAGAAATATCAATAACCTCAGATATGCAGATGACACCACCCGTATGGTAGAAAGTGAAGAGGAACTAAAAAGCCTCTTGATGAGAGTGAAAGAGCAGAGTGAAAAAGTCAACATTCAGAAAATGAAGATCATGGCATCTGGTCCCCTCACTTCATGGGAAATAGATGGGGAAACAGTGGAAACAGTGTCAACTTTATTTTTGGGGACTCCAAAATCACTGAAGATAGTTACTGCAGCCATGAAATTAAAAGACGCTTACTCCTTGGAAGGAAAGTTATGACCAACCTAGATAACATATTGAAAAACAGACATTACTTTGCCAACAAAGGTTCGTCTAGTCAAGGCTATGGTTTTTCCTGTGGTCATGTATGGATGTGAGAGTTGGACTGTGAAGAAAGCTGAGTACCGAAGAACTGATGCTTTTGAACTGTGGTGTTGGAGAAGAGTCTTGAGAGTCCCTTGGACTGCAAGGAGATCCAACCAGTCCATTCTAAAGGAGATCAGTCCTGAGTGTTCTTTGGAAGGAATGATGCTAAAGCTGAAACTCCAGTACTTTGACCACCTCATGCGAAGAGTTGACTCATTGGAAAAGACTCTGATGCTGGGAGGGATTGGGGGAAGGAGGAGAAGAGGGTGACAGAGAATGAGATGGCTAGATGGCATCACCGACTCGATGGATGTGAGTCTGAGTGAACTCCGGGAGATGGTGCTTGACAGGGAGGCCTGACGTGCTGCGATTCATGGGGTCGCAAAGAGTTGGACACGACTGAGTGACTGAACTGAACTGCTCTGCTGTTCATATCACAACGTTGTTAATCGGCTATACTCCAAAACAAAATTAAAAGTTAAAAAAAGAAATTTATAAAACTTTACTTAAGGGCAAAAATAAGGCCCCAATAAATAAAGCAGTACATTTATTGAGTGGGAAGATTTTAAATTGTGAAGCTGTCAATTTATTGTAATTGAATTTATCAACCCAGTGTAATCTAATCAAAATCTCATCTCTCTGTTAGGTGAACATATGGTTTCCTGATATAAGAATATATATCCTTCAATTCTTCTAAAAATTAGTTAAATTGATTCCAAAATTTATGAAAGTAAAGTTCACATGTCTAGTCAAAGACATATTGAGAAAGAATATCATGTGAAATTTATCCTAGATTTTTAAAAAAGTATGCTGAAAGTATAAAGGCTCTTAAACAGTATCAGAGTTGTGAAGACACAGATTTATGAATGTAACCATATAGGTTAATGAACTACACTATATATATGTAGTGGAGTTTAGTATAATACATTTTGTTTTGTTTTGTTTTATTCATTACATACAGGATAGAATGTCAGCTTAGGTTTGACTGCAAGTGACAAAACCCAGAACAACAGTGGCTTTAATAAGATAAAATCTAATTATTCTTACACATAAAATGAACTTAGTAAAAAACATACACAGGATCTTCATCAAATCAGGAGAGACTCAGGCTTTTCTATTAATATCTTGCTGCTCTGGTGTGTTCAGCACATGCCTCTCACTTATGCCAAGACAGATGCTAAAACTCCAAGAACACATGCACACTTCTACCAGCACAAAAGAGGAATGGATGAAGGTGGCTGTATGTTACTTTAAGTAAAAATCTAAAGAATTTTAATCCAAAGACTGCAAAATGTAGTCTTACTCTAATCAGCTATATATTCAACTAAAAATAAAGCTCTTACTACTAAAGAAAAAAAAAAAAAAGAGAGATAAAGAAATTAGAGAACAACTTGAAATGTCCATCAAATATGGTTCTTCATAAGGTGTTGAGTCAACTAATTCTCTATAAAAAAGAATAAAGTCCCAACATTGAAAATTCAGTCTACAGACCTAAATGTACATGTGAAATTATAAAAGTGAGAGTTGACTTCCACTTACAGAAAGACAGAGTAGATTTGCAGTCAATCCACATTATTCACCAATTTTGTATTTATGAATTGATCTACACTCTAAAATTTATTGGTAAGTCCAAAATCAATACTCATGGTGCTGACACAGTCATTTGTAGACATGTGCAGAGAAGTCAAAAATTTGAGTCACCCATGGTGCACATTCCCAACTGAGATGAAACAAGATGATGCTCTTGTCTTTTTGTGTTAGCTCTCCCACAATAAACAAATTCTTTTTCACAGACTATTTAGTGATACTTTTTTTTTTTCATTTTTATGCTTTATGTTGGTTATTTCGCTGCTTAAAATGGTCCCCAGATCTACTGTTGGTGCTCTCTAGTGTCCCTAGGTTCAGGAAAGCCATGATGTAATTTATGCAGAAAACACATGTGTTAGATAAGCTCTATTCAGACCTGAATTATAGTGCTGTTGGCCCTGAGCTGAATGTTATTGCATCAACAATATATACTAAGTACTCTGACATTATACATCACACAAGTTTGTGTATGGATCAGTTGATGAAAATACTGAGAACAGAGGCTCACAGAACCCTAATCCTGACTTTCCTGTAGGAAATTTCCTGTTGAGCATTTGCTAATTCAGTGTTCATGGTGACTTTATAGAAATAACCATCACAAATAACAATAAACAACTTCACTTTTCCTACTCTTCCCACTATTAATGGCTGTATTCCCTGGAGATAATGTATAAAACAAATATGAGATGTGGAAAAGTGAAAAGGAGACAGATGGGCTAGGGGTCTCAGGACCCGAAAAGGGATGTGGCTGTGATGTTCCTGGGTTTTGTCCTCTTTGTGCTCTACATATCCCAGACTAGGTTCTGGAGAAGTGAGGGAGCTAGAAACACCAACAGGCATATATCAAAAGAGCTCCAGAAAAGCCCGCTTTCTTTAGTTGAAAGGCCAGGAAAGGGGAAGGTGTCAAGCAAGACAGAAAATATTGAGCCAATAACCACTCTGTAATGTTAGACTTAATAAGAATACACAATGGGAGAAAGATAGTCTCTTCAACAAGTGGTACTGGGAAAGTTGGACAACCGCATGTTGATTAATGAAGTTAAAATATATCCTCTCACCATACACAAAACAAACTCAAAATGGCTTAAACACTTAAACATAAGACATGACACCAAAGAATTCCTAGATGAGAACAGAAACAATACATTCTCTGACATAAATCATACCAATGTTTTCTTAGGCCAGTCTCCCAAGACAATGGAAATAAAAACAAAAATAAACAAATGGGACCTAATCAAACTTCCAAGTTATGTGTCCTTTTGCACAGCAATGGAAATCATAAACAAAGTGAAAAGACAACCTACAGAATGGGAGAAAATATTTGCAAACGATCCAACCAACAGGGGTTTAATTTCAGAAGTACACAAACAGCTCATACAACTCAACAATAAAAAAACAAAGAATCCATTCCAAAAATGGACAGAAAACCTAAATAGACATTTCTGCAAAGAAGATATACAGATGGCCAACAAACACATGAAAAAGATTCTCAACATCACTAATAATTAGAAAAATGCAAATGAAAACTACAATGAGAAATCATTCACTGGTCAAAATCAGTTCAGTTCAGTTCAGTTCAGTTGCTCAGTCGTGTCTGACTCTTTGCGACCCCATGAATCACAGCACGCCAGGCCTCCCTGCCCATCACCAACTCCTGGAGTTTACTCAAACTCATGTCTATCGAGTCGATGATGCCATCCAGCCATCTCATCCTCTGTTGTCCCCTTCTCCTCCTGCCCCCAATCCCTCCCAGCACCAGACTCTTTTCCAATGAGTCAACTCTTCACATGAGGTGGCCAAAGTACTGGAGTTTCAGCTTTAGCATCAGTACTTCCAATGAACACCCAAGACTGATCTCCTTTAGAATGGACTGGTTGGATCTCTTTGCAGTCCAAGGGACTCTCAAGAGTCTTCTCCAACACCACAGTTCAAAAGCATCGATTCTTCGGCACTCAGCTTTCTTCACAGTCCAACTCTCACATCCATACATGACCACAGGAAAAACCATAGTCTTGACTAGATGGACCTTTGTTGGCAAAGTAATGTCTCTGCTTTTGAATATGCTAGCTAGGTTGGTCATAACTTTCCCTCCAAGGATCAATGATCATCATTAAAAACTCTACAAATAAATGCTGGAGAAGGTATAGAGAAAGAAGAACCTTCTTACACTGTTGGTAGAAATGTAAATTGGTGCAGCCACTTTAGAAAACAGTATGCGGGTTCCTCAGGAAACAAAAATAGAATTACTATATGATCCAGCAATCCCATTCCTGGAAATATATTCAGACAAAACTATAATTCAAAAAGATACATGCACCCCTATGTTAATTTAACAGCATAAAAGATTATGCTGTTAAAGTGCTGCACTCAATGTGTCAGCAAATCTGGAAAACTCAGTAGTGGCCACAGGACTGGAAAAAGTGAATTTTCATTCCAATCCCAAAGAATAATGCCAAAGAATGTTCAAACCACCACGCAGTTGCCTTCATTTCACATGCTGACAAGGTAATATTCAAAATTCTTCAAGCTAGGCTTCAACAGTACATGAACCAAGAACTTCCAGATGTTCAAACTGGTTTTAGAAAAGGCAGAGGAACCAGAGATCAAGTTGCCAACATCTGCTGGATCATATAAAAGGCAAGGGAATTCCAGAAAAATATCTACTTCTGCTTCATTGACTACATGAAAGCCTTCAACTGTGTGGATCTAGCTAAGACGTGAGATAACCTAAATATCTATCAACAGATGAAAGGATAAAGAAGATATGGTACATATATACAATGGAATACTATCAGTCATTAGAAAAGAACAAAATAATGCCACTTGCACAACATGGATGCAACTAGAGATTATCGTAGTAAGTGAAGTCAAAAAGACAAAGACAAACACCATATGATATCACTTACATGTGGAAGCTGAAATATGACACAAGTGACCCTGTCTATAAAACAGAAACAGAATCATGGACATAGAGAACAGACTGGTCGTTGGCAAAGCGGAGGGGTTGGGAAAGGATATAGTAGGAAGTTGGGATTGGCAGATGTACACTTTGATAGAGAGAATGAATAAACAAGGTCCTACTGTATAGTACAGAGAATTACATTCAATAAACCATAGTGGAAAAGAATATTTTAAAAATGTGTGTATATATTCAGTTATATATACAACTGAATCACGTTGACATACAGCAGTAATTAACACATTGTAAATCAACTATACTTCAATTAAAATTTAATAATATGATGTTGGCCTTAAGAAAAGTACTTGTGTGACTGAGTTGTGAGCTGAATTATTCTTATCATGGAACAAACATTAATATAGAGAACAAAAATGCTCATCTTTGCACTTGAAAATGCTGCTTTTAATAATTTTGCACAAGATCACTCCTTCAAGCCAAGGTGAATGGGTGGGGATTGTGATAATAAATATTTCATTTCATATGGTCAAATACAATAAAGATTTTCAAGTGTATTTCCCCCCCAAAACAACCTAAGGTCAGTTCCAATTACTAAAAATATTGAAATTTGTGCCAAATGTCTTTGATGTAACAAAAGACAGAGGAAGATGGTCCAAAATTACTGCAAAATGCCAGACACTTTGAGATATGAACTACTGTGACTTAGATATGACTTCGGTTAACTAAGGATTTTACTAAAATTTTAACAGCTATAAGCTATATATGTTTCAAGGGACTGAAACAGATGATGTATACATCTTCTTTTATAAGGAACTGAGGAAGGTAGAAGGTGAGCAGTTGATGAGATGTAGGATATGGCTCAAACAGTAAATAATATGCCTGCAATGCAGGAGACCCAGATTCAGTCCCTAGGTCAGGAAGATCCCTGGAGAAAGAAATGGCAACCCACTCCACTATTCTTGCCTGGAGATTCCATGGACAAAGGAACTTGGCAGGCTACAGTCCATGGGGTCACAAGACTTGGACCTGATTGAATGACTTAACACTCACTTTCAGGATACGACAACATTTTTGAAATTAGAGATCAATTTACTTTAACATCAACATCTTTCCTGATAGTAGAACAGATCCCCCACAAGAAAATTGTAAAGCTCTAGAAAGTACAGGAGGCAGGGTAATAACCAAAATGACTTGGTGAACAACAAATCATGTCAGTCCAATAAAATTCCCTTTGATAGCCTTATACAAAAATGGAGGGGAACAAATAGTCATGTATATTGGCTTCACAAGGTTTTTGAGTGTAACTCATAAGATACTCAAAAACAGAGTAGTAAAATAGTGTTTAGAGCATAAACTTTGAGGAATAATTAGTTATTGCTCATTGTTCAGATATTACTCTTTGCAGTGATGTATATCAAGGATATTACCTAAGTATATCTCTAGGAAATATTTTTGTTAATGACTCAAACATTAAAATACACGGCATTTTCATGAAACTCATATGTTAAAAAGCAGTATATTTAAAGAAAAATTCAAATCAGGTTATTACATTTAGAATTCTTGTAAGAGGTCATTTCCATTTGGTGTCCCTTAAAGCCTGTTTCTAAATTATTTGCATAGAATATAATGATATTCATAGAATGTGTAGGTTTTCCCATTTTTTCATTCTATCTCCATTGGAATTATGCTATCTAGTGAAATTCAAGATACAGGCACTGTTCTTGGATCAGTGGGAGGCTGTGGAATTGCCTTCCAGGAAAGATCATTGTCCCTTTCTTGTTACATTTCCCTTCTGTGAAGTGTCATGTTTTTATTGTGAATTAATTGGCCATAGATACTGCAGTGAAGGGCACCACTCAAAATCAAGGCAGATTACATTTCAGAAATGTAAGAAGATGATCTTAAAACTGAAGACCTATTTTAATACAGAGTAATAAGAAAGTAAAATAAGACTGACATAACCTAGATAGAGGAGAGAAAGTGTAACATTTGGTACAGGCAATTCATTTGAATGTAAAGTTGAACATGATATGAAAATATTTCATTTAGTACAGTCGTGGCTTCATTCATAAAACAGCCTATCATTTTTGTCTGATATCAGCTTTGGACAACAGGATTATGGTAACATTATAGGCTAAATCAAGTGACTTTGTAAATGGATTATCTGTTTTCTATAATAGCTCACCAATAAAATCATCTAATTCCATAGTCTTTTGGGAAATAATATTTTAGTAACTTCAAATTTCTCAATTATTAGTCTTAGTTTCCCTTTCCTCTTGAACTGTTTTCAGCAATATAAATAAACCAAGAACATCTCTCCATTCACAAAAATTTCAAAGTATTTTTGCTAAGTAACACATAATAAAATATGAGTTCTATTGCCATGAGTTATATAAGTAACTACAGTGCCTTTTGTCTCATAGTCCTTGTTATTCAAATAAGCATTAATATGGTGGTTACTCTACAGTGTTTTTTTAAAGACTCAAAGAGTTCAAACACAAAAAACTCAGAATAGAAAGCACAGTACACACTTAAGTAATCTTTGTTATCCTTTTTGTTACTGCTATTATTATCCTTTCCTAAGATGCTATGCTAAGTCACTTCAGTCATGTCCAGCTCTGTGCGACCCCATAGACGGCAGCCCACCAGGCTCCGCCGTCCCTGGGATTCTCCAGGCAAGAACACTGGAGTGGGTTGCCATTTCCTTCTCCAATGCATGAAAGTGAAAAGTGAAAGTGAAGTCGCTCAGTCGTGTCCAACTCTTAGCGACCCCATGGATTGCAGCCTAACAGGCTCCTCCATCCATGGGATTTTCCAAGCAAGAGTACTGGAGTGGGGTGCCATTTCCTTCTCCGTTTCCTAAGATACAAATGCCTAAATGCCTCTGCATTTATATCTGCAATTATCATATCACCTTTCTTATTATTTTATTATTTTTTGTTGATCCACTGATTTACAAACACTGATTGGTTGGTTTATTGGTTGATTGATTGAGTGATTGATTTTCCTTTAAGCAAGCACAACTATTCTCATCCTTTTATTCATCCTTTTTGGGGTCAGTTTTTTAGCTGTGTCTGTTTGTTTGAATGTGTTCTCTTGCAAGTGGCAGAAAACCTAACCCACACTAGTTTAAACAAATGAGTGAATTTAGTGGCTCATTTTAGTTCCTGAAATGTTTAGAGACAGGGAAGATTTAGGCAATGTTTGATCAGGTCTCCAGCTTCATTTCTCTGCAGTTGTTCAGTTCTACACCAGTCTCTTGGTTGGCTCCCCACTTGGTTTGGCTTTCCCAATGGTTATGAGATGTTTACAGTCACCAAGCAAAGGCTCATCCAAAGAAAGGTGTAGAAAATTGTTTCCTATAGTCATCAAATAAAATTACTCAAAGTCACTTTTATTAAACCTTCCCTAAACTAGTCACCATGATCAATGAGGAAGCCATGAACTAACTGGCTTAGGCCTAAACCAATCACTGACAAAGAGAAAGACCTTCCCATGGAGCCAGGAGAGGGATCAAGTCACCAAAGTTGTAGAATTATTATACAAGTAAGGAGAAAGGATTAATAGTTATCATTGATTGGTAGGCATGGGAGTGAAGAATTTTCAGTGTTCAAGCCCAGTCAAGCCCCTCAATGGAGTCAGTCCCAGCCAACACACAGGGCACGGCACACAGGGACAACAGATCACAAGAAATAATAAAATTGTGTTTTTTTTTTTTTTTTAAGTTACTAAGCTTAGGCAGTGGTTTGTTATACAGCAAAACATAACCAAACCAGTTGTCAGTATATCTTTCTGTTCCCTTGAATGAGGAGACTTCTATTTATATTCAGGGTTTGCTAAAGAAGAGTGTGCACACTGTCTTTGGCCCTGATCATTGATAATTTGAGGCCTGGTTGAATCATACTTCACAATCTATTGTAGGATGACAGATCAATATGCTCAGTTTTCAACCCAAGTCCTGCTATCTCTTGGAGCACCCACCAAGAGTCTTCACATAACTCTAAACTGGGTTCATCTCCTATACCCACCTACTGGTTATCCAATACTTAAAATAAACTGGTCATATAGAAAGACACTGTTTAAACTTCAGCTCCCAACTATACCACATTACTTCAGGAGACTTAATCTCCAGTCTGTCTATAAATAATTGTTCTCACACATCACCATTTCCCTTAGAGACATTCTTTTTAAAAGGTATAGATTTTTTAAACATTCATATTAAATGAAACACCACAGTTTTTATTTTTCTTGCTCAGAAAAATAACATTCATGGAGGAGAAAGAAGTTTTCATTTATTAAAACTATGAATTTTTCCTATTAGCATCAGAAAAACTATAGTTACACTTCCCTTGGAACTTTCAGATTTGCTCTATCCTGGCAGTAAACCACAGAAAACATGGACAAATTCCACTAGTCATGCCATTAATGACAATAGCTCCCAAAATCTTGTCAAAGGTTTACTATAAATTCTGGATTTTCTTTGTGTAATGTTTATTATTATCTGTGATTTTTTTGTTTGTTTTTGTTTGTTTGTTTGTTTTGGGGTTTTTTTTTCTTTTTTTTTTAATTTTATTTTATCTTTAAACTTTACAATATTGTATTAGTTTTGCCAAATATCGAAATGAATCCGCCACAAGTATACCCACGTTCCCCATCCTGAACCCTCCTCCCTCCTCCCTCCCCTACCCTCCCTCTGGGTCGTCCCAGTGCACCAGCCCCAAGCATCCAGTACCGTGCATCAAACCTAGACTGGCGACTCATTTCATACATGATATTATACATGTTTCAATGCTATTCTCCCAAATCTCCCCACCCTCTCCCTCTCCCACAGAGTCCATAAGACTGATCTATACATCAGTGTCTCTTTTGCTGTCTCGTACACAGGGTTATTGTTACCATCTTTCTAAATTCCATATATATGCATTAGTATACTGTATTGGTGTTTTCCTTTCTGGCTTACTTCACTCTGTATAATAGGTTCCAGTTTCTTCCATCTCATTAGAACTGATTCAAATGTATTCTTTTTAATGGCTGAGTAATACTCCATTGTGTATATGTACCATATCTGTGATTTTTTAAGTCCTTTCTTTGAAATTGGGAATAACTATTAGACAACTGATCAGATAAAATGTTATTGCACCTTTTATGGATGCATGGCATCTTTAAATTTTCAGTTGTCTCTATGTCTTTTTGGTATTTGGTAAAATTAAAAACGGAATGGAATGAGCAAATTTAATTCAGATAAGCATTATATCTACTGTGGGCAACAATCCCTTAATAAAAATGGAGCAGCCCTCATAGTCAACAAAAGAATCCAAAATGCAGTACTTGGGTGCAATCTCAAAAATGACAGAAACCATTCTGTTTCTATTCGTTCCCAAGGCAAACCATTCAATATCACAGTAATCCAAGTCTATGCCCCGACCAGTAATGCTGAAGAAGCTGAAGTTGAAAGGTCCTATGAAGACCTACAAGAACTTCTAGAAATAATACCCAAAAAAGAATTCCTTTTGATCATAGGGGGTTGTAATGCAAAAATAGGAAGTCAAGAGATTCCCAGAGTAACAGGCAAATTTGGCCTTGGAGTACAAATTGAAGCAGGGCAAAGGCTAACACAGTTTTGCCAAGACAATGCACTGGTCGTAGCAAACATCCTCTTCCAACAACACAGGAGAAGACTCTATACATGGACATTACCGGATGGTCAATACTGAAATCAGATTGATTATATGTTTGCAGCCAAATATGGAGAAGCTCTATACGGTCAGCAAAAACAAGACCGGGAGCTGACTGTGGCTCAGATCATGAACTTCTTATTGACATATTCTGACATAAATTGAAGGAAGTAGGGAAAACACTAGACCATTCAGTTATTATCTAAATAAAATCCCTTACAATTATACAGTGGAGGTGATAAATAGATTCAAGGGATTAGACCTGATAGAGGGCTTGAAGAACTATGAACAGAGGTTCATGAAGTTGTATGGGAGGCAGTGATCAACATTATCCCCAAGACAGAGAAATGCAAAAGGGCAAAGTTTATCTGAGGAGGCCTTACAAATAGCTATGAAAATAAGAGAAGTGAAGGCAAAGGAGAAAAGGAAAGATATAACATTTTGAATGCAGAGTTCCAAAGATAGCAAGGAGAGATAAGAAAGGCTTACTCAGTGATCAATGCAAAGAAATAGAGGAAAACAATGGGAAAGACTAGAGATCTCTTGAAGAAAATTAGAGAAACCAAGGGAATATTTCATGCAAAGATGGGCTCGATAAAGGACAGAAATGGTATGGACCTAACAGAAGCAGAAGATATTAAGAAGAGGTGGCAAGAATACACAGAAGAACTGTACAAAAAAGATCTTCATGACCCAGATAACCACGATGGTGAGATAACCCACCTAGAGCCAGACATCCTGGAATGTGAAGGCAAGTGGGCCTTAGAAAGCATCATTACAAACAAAGCTAGTGGAGGTGATGGAATTCCAGTTGAGCTATTTCAAATCCTAAAAGATGATGCTGTGAAAGTGCTGCACTCAATATGTCAGCAAATTTGGAAAACTCAGCAGTGGCCACAGGACTGGAAAAGGTCAGTTTTCATTCCAATTCCAAAGAAAGGCAATGTCAAAGAATGCTCAAGCTACCGTACAATTGCAATCATCTCAAATGCTAGCAAAATAATGCTAAAAATTCTCTAAGCCAGACTTCAACAGTACATGAACCATGAACTTCCAGATGTTCAAGCTGGCTTTACAAAAGGCAGAGGAACCAGAGGTCAAATTGCCACATCCGTTGTATCATCAAAAAAGCAAGAGAATACCAGAAACACATCTACTTCTGCTTTATTGACTATGCCAAAGCCTTTGACTGTATGGATCACAATAAACTGTGGAGAATTCTTCAAGAGATGGGAATACCAGACCACCTTACCTGCCTCCTGAGAAATCTGTATGCAGGTCAAAAAGAAACAGTTAGAACTGGGACATGGAACCATGGACTGGTTCCAAATTGGGAAAGGAGTACATCAAGACTATATATTGTCACCCTGCTTATTTAACTTATATGCAGAGTAGATCATGTGAAATGCTGTGCTGGAGGAAGCACAAGCTGGAAACAAGATTGCTGGGAGAAACATCAATAACCTCAGCTATGCAGATGACACCACCCTTATGGCAGAAAGTGAAGAGGAACTAAAAAGCCTCTTGATGAAAGTGAAAGAGGAGCGTGAAAAAGTTGGCTTAAAACATTCAAAAAACGAAGATCATTGCATCTGGTCCCATCACTTCATGGCAAATAGATAAAAAACAATGGAAACAGTGACAGACTATTTTCTTGGGCTCCAAAATCACTGTAGATGGTGACTGCAGCCATGAAATTAAGACGCTTGCTCCTTGGAAGAAAAGTCATGACCAATCTAGATAGCATATTAAAAAAGCAGAGATATTTCTTTGCCGACAAATGCCCATCTAGTCAGAGATATGGTTTTTCCAGTAGTCATGTATGGATGTGAGAGTTGCACTATAAAGAAAGCTGAGCACCAAACAATTGATGCTTTTGAACTGTGGTGTTGGAGAAGACACTTGAGAGTTTCTCAGACTGCAAGGAGATCAAACTAGTCAATCCTGAAGGAAATCAGTCATGAATACTCATTGGAAGGACTGATGCTGTGCCTGAAACTCCAATACTTTAGCCTTGAGAAAGATTGAAAGCAGGAGGGGAAGGGGATGACAGAGGATGAGATGGTTGGCTGGCATCACTGACTCGATGGACATGAGTTTGAGCAAGCTCCGGGAGTTGGTGATGGACAGGGAAACCTGGCGTGTTGCAATCTTTCAGGTCGCTAAGAGTCAGACATGACTGAGACTGAAATGAATTGAATTTTAAAAACGATAAACTAATACAAAAATGTATATGAAAGAAAGAGAGGATGAGGGAGAGATGAATGGAAAGAAAGAAAGAGCAAGAAGAAGAGGAATGAGGGAAGGAAGGGGGAAAAGAAAAAAGATAGTAGGTGAAAAAGAAGAGAGTTTTGAAAAAACAAAGAATTCCTATCATCATGAGTCCCAACATTTCATATTTCCTTTTCTTCACTATAGTCACTCCTCTTATAAGTGATTACTTTAATCTTACATCAGGTATGGTCCTGGAAACAAATGTTCAATAGATTTATTGTCAATAATTTATGATATTTTAATCTTCCACTCTTCTTTTCAGTTTTTCTGAGTCTCTGGAGTTATTCTGTCACTCAACTGCCTTCAACTCTGCAATATATTGTACTGACCCCATGTCAAGTTTCTAACATTTACTCCACCTCCCTCAGCTGCGAGGATAACCCTGATCTCTCAGAAAAGGGGACTAGGGAACGTGTCATTCTGTTTTGCTCCTGATAACACATTAGCTAGCTAATCCTGAACATGCAGATAGTGAAATTACATTTATCAAATGTATTTAAAATGCTAAGCATATGTAATTTTATATAACCCATTTGTTCTTTTGGAGGAAATACAAGGAAATGTTATTTTCTTGGAACTTTATCACATACTTTTTATTAATAATTTCCAAATTATAAGATACTGATAAGATGTTTAAGATGTTTTTAATAAGTTCTAAATTATAAGATACTCATAAGAGTTTTAAGCCACTTGAAGGAATTGAGGAGGAACATATTTGAGGTTAAAGTAGGCATTTCAATAGTCTTACTATAATTATACTTAAGGCCAGTTCTAACTGCAGGTGCTAATGACAGAAAATTGAAACTGAAACTGTTACACTCTTCATATTTCTTTATTATTTTCCTTGTATTTACTTCTTTCTATTTCATGTGTGGCTACATGTTTTATATATACACATGTATTTTATATATGTCAGTACTAAATATATGTGTATATGTTTATGAGCATATGGAACCATCTATAAAATTTTGCAAAGATTTAAAGAAAGCATATTTTGTAATACACATCACACTTTCTGTCTCATTGAAAAGAAATAAAACTATCTATGGTCCCTTCTAATGAGTCAAATATTCCAAAAAGAGAACAAATAAGGATAAAAGAGTTGGTATCAAAAGAAGTCTACTATTAGAACAAAATCTGAAATGGGACTAGTAAACAGGGTCTGGAAAAACAAATTCATATTGATATGCAATCTTATAAAATTATCAGCTTTATTATTTCAGAAATCAAGATAATTATCTCTGCCATTCTGGCACTTACCTGAGGCAGAAATATGGTGGGGGCACAAAATGTTAAGTGATACTTTATCTTTGGTGACTGTTGGTCCTTCAGGGACACTCATTTTTCAATTTGCCAAAGGCAGGAAGAAGCCTTGAGTCAAATAATGAAAAAAAAAATCTTTTCAAAAATCCAATAAAACAGCTCATTTCTAAGATGTTCTAGTAAAAAAGATTAAAAATAGTCAAAAGAAAAAACACCTGAAAATAGAAATACCAAAACTTTATAATTTAAATATCTTAGTTTGGGTTTTCAAAAGCAGATCCTTAGACAATATTGAAGTTGCAAGTGGTTTCTTTGGTAAATGGTCCCAATGAACAATGTATAGGAATCGGCAAGTAAGGAGAACAAAAAAGAAAGTCAATAAAGAATGTTAGTTGCTATTGTGACAACTGGGGCTCAGTTTCTGTGGGGACCTCACAGAGAGCCAGGTAGAATGCATCTCACAATTTGCCTACTGAGATGTTGAGGCATTTCTTCACCAACCCCCATTCCACTTTGACTAAAATAACTGGTTATCGTGACAGCTCCTACCTCCTGGTTAGAAGAATACAGGGGACAGCAGTATTTAGCATGTTTGCTTCTCTTTGAATTCTCAAGTGAACTGAAGGGTTATAAGCAGGACACTGACAATTTCTACTATGAATAGGCTTAATTTGTTATAGCTTGTTTGGCCGGAGGCAAACAAAATATAATGAAAAAGGTCAGTCTTCATTACAATCCCAAAGAAGGGCAATACTAAAGAATGTTCAAACTACAACACAGTTTCACTCATTTCACATGCTAGAAAGGTAATGCTCAAAATCCTTCAAGCTAGGCTTCAGCAGTATGTGAGTCAAGAACTTCCAGATGTACAAGCTGGATTTAGAAAAGGCAGAGGAATAAGAGATCAAATTGCCAACATCCATTGGATCATCAAGAAAGCAAGAGAATTCCAGAAAAACATCTACTTCTGCTTTATTGACTATACTAAAGCCTTTGTGTGGATCACAACGAACTGTGGAAAATTCTTAAAGAGATGGGAATACCATCACCTTACCTTTCTCATGAGAAAGCTGTATTCAGGTCAAGAAGCAATAGTTAGAACCAGACATAGAACAACAGACTGGTTCCTAACTGGGAAAGGAGTACATCAAGGCTGTGTGTTGTCACCCTGCTTATTTAACTTACATGCAGAGTACATTATGAGAAATTCTGGCCTGGATGAGTCACAAGTTGGAATCAAGATTGCCAGGAGAGATATCAACAATCTCAGATACACAGATGATACCACTCTAATGGAAAAACCTGGCTTAAAACTCAACAGTCAAAAACCTAAGATCATGGTACACGGTCCCATCACTTCATGACAAATAGATGAGGAAAAAGAGGAAACAGTGACAGATTTTATTTTCTTGGGCTCCAAAGTGACTGTGGATGGTGACTGCAGCCATGAAATTAAAAGAAGTTTGCTTCTTGGAAGGAAAGCTATGACAAACCTAGACAGCATATTAAAAAGCAGAGACATTACTTTGCCGACAAAGTGAGTGTAGTCAAAGCTGTGGTTTTACCAGTAGTCAGATACAGATGTGAGAGTTGGACTATAAAGAAGGCTGAGCTTTGAAGAATTGATGCTATCAAATTGTGGTGCTGGAGAAGACTCTTGAGAGTCCCTTGGGCAGCAAGGAGATCAAACCAGTCTATCCTAAAGGAATTCAACCCTGAATATTCATTGGAAGGACTAACACTGAAGCTGAAACTCTAATACTTTGGCCCCCTTATGTGAAAAGCGACTCATTGGAAAAGACCCTGATGCAGGGAAAGATTAAAGGCAAAAGAAGAAAGGAGGTGACAGAGGATGAGATGGTTTGATGGCATTGCTGACTCAATGGAAATGAGTTTGAGCAAGCTCCGCAAGATAGTGAAGAACAGGAAAGCCTGGTGTGCTGCAGTCCATAGGGTTGCAAAGATTCACACATAGTGACTGAACAACATTATAGTTTAAAATAGATCTGCTCTAGAGATTTGCATTCTCTATAATATAACAGAGTCTTTCCCTGTTGACAATGAATATTTGTGCATTACCAATGTTTCTCATAGGTCTCAGCACATATTAAATACATTTATATAGTTGCTGGATGAATAATGCATCTTTTGATAGAGAGAAATACTTGAACAAAGAATGGCACAATAAACAGGGAAAAAATAGATTCACATTTTTTAAACAGAAGTCTAAAAAAACATACCCAGAATGTTGGCTGAAGAGGGGCCTTTGCAACAATCCTCTAAAGATATGAAAATATAAAGATACTATGCACTAAATAGCTCAAAGGAAGCACACAAAGGGTTGAATTCTACAAAATATAACTCATAAACATGGTGCAATTCGATAATCCAGCAGAAACAAATACTGCAAAATACTAAAAGAGGAAAAAAGAATAGAGTTAGACTTTGTTTTTATACTTAAGGTTGTTAAAGTTCAACTTTCGGTAAATCAAGTGGGACTAAGCTAAAATATAACATAAAATATGCTATCCCATTAACAAATAACATCCTTTTATAAGCATACATTTTGAAATAATATATGCCAAGTGGGTGGTCCTTAGATGGCAGAGGAATAGGATGGGGAGACCACTTTCTCCCCCACAAATTCATCAAAAGAACATTTGAACGCTGAGCAAATTCCACAAACAACTTCTGAATGCTGGCAGAGGACATCAAGCTCCCAGAAAGGCAGCCCATTGTCTTTGAAAGGAGGTAGGAAAAAATAAAAAAGAGAAAAAGAGAGAAAAAAGAGGTAGGACAAGAGATCTGTCCTGGAAAGGGAGTCTTAAAAAAGAGAGAAGTTTCCAAACTCCAGGAAACACTCTCATGGGTGAGTCTGTGGCGCGCCTTGGAACCTCAGAGGGCAACATAACCAGGAGGGAAAATAAATAATCAAAACCCACAGATCACCTGCCCAACGGTAAATCCCAGGGGAGAAGAAGCACAGACGCTCACATGTGCCACAAAGAAGCAGGGGCTGGGCAGGGAGGCGCAGGCTGCATTGCTTAGGGTAAGGTCTGGGCCTGAATGCCCCGAGGACAATCTGAGGGACCTAACTTGAGAGAGCAATCCAGACTGTGGGATAGCTATTCCGCGAAAAGCCCTAACCTAAGACACCACCAGGCTGGCTCACAGAACTAAGGATTGAGCAGAGCTAGCAGGCTGCTGACTGGCCCATCTCCCACCGGAGACAGGCAGGTGAGGGCAGCCAGAGCTGGAAGAGGGCAATCACAGCCCCAGAGAGGCATTATCTACCACCCTGCAAGCAGGCTTTGTTGCTAACCAAGACTTCTTGAGATTCTGGATGGTCAACATCCACCAGGAGGGTCACAGCCAGAGATCAGCTCCCCAGAAGAGACACATGGCACACCTGAGAAGGCGCACCAGTTGTACACCCAGAAAACTGAGCGGCAGGGATGGGGGAGGTGATAAGACACACACTGGGAAAGCACACATGCCATGAGTGGGGAAAAACCCAGTGTGGCTGAGACACTACAAGCGCTCCCCACACACACCAGTGATATTTGCTTGCAGTGTTCCTCCCTCCCCACAGCACGACTGAACAAGTGAGCCTAAAAAAGTGTCCACCACCACCCCCTTGTGTCAGGGTAGAAATTAGACACTGAAGAGACCTGCAAACATAAGAAGCGAAAACAAAGGGAACCACCTTGGAAGTGACAGGCACAATAGATTAAAACGCTGCAGCTAGCACCAACTACATAGGAAGGGGCCTATAGACCTTGAGAAGTATAAGCCAGATCAAGGAACTATCTGAAAATGAACTGACCCCACACTATCCACAACAACACCAGACAAAGTCCTAGATGTATTTTTACTATTATCATTTTTTAAATTTTAAAAATACATATTTTAAGTCCTCTATTAGTCCTTTAATTTTCATTTTTGTAATCTACTATTACTTTTTTACTACTATTACAAAAAAAGACACTATTTTTAAAGCAAACTTCACATACATATATATTTCATAATTTTTGTGACTTTGTTTTTTTCTTTAACACTGTATTTTTGAAAATCTAACCTGTACTCTAGATTTTTAATCTTTGCTTTTTGGTATTTGCTATCAATTTTGTACCTTAAAGAACCCAATCTTCGGTACCCATTTTACTTGGGAGCAAGATTACTGGCTGGATTGCTCTCTCCCCCTTTAGACTCTCCTTTTTCTCACCAGGTTGCCTCTATCTCCTCCCTCTCCCTTCTCTTCTCTACCCAACCCTGTGAATCTCTTTGTGTATTTCAGGCTGTGGAGAACACTTAGGGAACTGATTACTGGCTATATCTGTCTCTCTCCTTTTGATTCCCTCTTTTCTCCTCCTGGCCACTTCTATCTCCTACTTCCCTTTTCTCTTTTCTGTATAACTCCATGAACATCTCTGGGGGATCCAGACTGTGGAGAGCACGTAGGGAAGTGATTACTGACTAGCTTGCTCTCTCCCCTTTTGATTTCCCCATTTCTCCTCCTGGTCACCTCTATCTCCTTCCTCCCTCTTCTCTTCTCCATGTAACTCTGTGTACCTCTTCGGGTGCCCCTCACTGTGGAGAAACTTTTCATCATTAACCTAGATGTTTTATCATTGGGGCTGTATAGATGGAGAAATCTTGAGGCTACTGTAAGAATAAGACTGAAAACCAGAGACAGGAGGCTTAAGTCCAAATCCTGAGAACACCAGAGAACTCCTGACTCCAGGGAACATTAATCAATAGGAGCTCATCAAATGCCTCCATACCTACACTGAAACCAAGCACCACCCAAGGGCCAACAAGTTCAAGAGCAAGACATACCATGCAAATTCTCTAGCAAAATAGGAACATAGCCTGAGCTTCAATATACAAGCTGCCCAAAGTCACACCAAACCCAATGACATCTCAAAACTCATTACTGGACACTTAATTGCACTCCAGAGAGAAGAAATCTAGCTCCACCCACCAGAACACAAACACAAGCTTCCCTAACCAGGAAACCTTGACAAGCCACAATGTCAATCCCACCAACAATAAAGAGGAACCACAAATTGCCAGAATACGGAAAGGCCACCCCAAACACAGCAATATAAACAAAATGAAAAGGCAGAGAAATATCCAGCAGGTAAAGGAACAAAATAAATGTCCACCAAACCAAACAAGAGAGGAAGAGATAGGGAATCTACCTGATAAAAAATTCCAAATGATGATAGCAAAAATGACCCAAAATCTTGAAAAGAAAATGGAGTTACAGATAAATAGCCTGGAGACAAGGATTGAGAAGATGCAAGAAAGGTTTAACAAGGGCCTAGAAGAAATAAAAAACAGTCAATATATAATGAATAATGCAATAAATGAGATCAAAAACACTCTGGAGGGAACCAACAGTAGAATAATGCAGGCAGAAGATAGGATAAATGAGGTAGAAGATAGAGTGGTAGAAATAAATGAAACGGAGAGGAAAAAAGAAAACAGGATTAAAAGAAATGAGGACAACCTCAGAGACCTCTAGGACAATGTGAAATGCCTCAACTTTCGAATCATAGGAGTCCCATAAGAAGAAGACAAAAATAAAGACTATAAGAAAATACTTGAGGAGATAATAGTTGAAAACTTCCCTAAAATGGGGAAGGAAATAACCACCCAAGTCCAAGAAACCCAGAGAGTTCCAAACAGGATAAATCCAAGGCGAAACACCACAAGACACATATTCATCAAATTAACAAAGATCAAACACAAAGAACAAATATTAAAAGCAGCAGGGGAAAAACAACAAATAACATACAAGGGGATTCCCATAACGATAACAGCTGATCTTTCAATAGAAACTCTTCAGGCCACAAAAGAATGGCAGGACATACTTAAAGTGATGAAAGAAAAAAAATCTACAGCCCAGATTACCGCACCCAGCAAGGATCACATTCAAATATGAAGGAGAAACCAAAAGTTTTGCTGCTGCTGCTGCTGCTAAGTCGCTTCAGTCATATCCGACTCTGTGCAACCCCGTAGATGGCTGCCCACCAGGTTCTCCCGTCCCTGGGATTCTCCAGGCAAGAACACTGGAGTGGATTGCCAGTTCCTTCTCCAATGCATGAAAGTGAAAGTGAAGTCATTCAGTCATGTCCCACTCTCAGTGACCCCATGGACTGCAGCCTACCAGGCTCCTCTGTCCATGGGATTTTCCAGGCAAGAGTACTCGAGTGGGTTGCCATTGCCTTCCAAAAGCTGAGAGAATTCAGTGCCACCAAACCAATTCCAAACAAATACTAAGGGATCATCTCTAGACAGAAAACACAGAAAGGGTATATAACCTCAAACCCAAAACAATAAAGTAAATGGCAATGGGATCATACTTATCAATAATTACCTTAAACGTAAATGGGTTGAATGCCCCAACAAAAACAAAGGCTGGCTGAATGGATACAAAAACAAGACCCCTATATATGTTGTCTACAAGAGACCCACCTCAAAACAAGGGACATATACAGACTGAAAGTGAAGGGCTGGAAAAAAGATATTGCATGCAAATAGAGACCAAAAGAAAGCAGGAGTAGCAATACTCATATCAGATAAAATAGACTTTAAAACAAAGGATGTGAAAAGAAATAAAGAAGCACACTACATAATGGTCAAAGGATCAATCCAAGAAGAAGATACAACAATTATAAATACATATGTACCCAACATAGGAGCACTGCAATATGTAATACAAATGCTAACAAATAAGAAAGGGGAAATTAAGAATAACACAATAATAGTGGGAGATTTTAATACCCCACTCACACCTATGGATAGGTCAAATAAACAGAAAATTAACAAGGAAACACAAACTTTAAATGATACAATAGACCAGTTAAACCTAATTGATATCTATAGGACATTTCACCCCAAAACAGTGAATTTCACCTTTTTCTCAAGTGCACATGGAACTTTCTCCAGGATAGATCACATCCTGGGCCATAAATCTAGCCTTAGTAAATTAAAAAAAAACAATAATAATTGAAATCATTCCAAGCATATTTTCTGATCATAATGCAGTATGATTAGATGCCAATTACAGGAGAAAAACTATTAAAAATTCCAACATATGGAGGCTGAACAGCACACGGCTGAATAACCAACAAATCACAGAAGAAATCAAAAAATGAAATCAAAATATTCTAAAAATGAATGAAAATGAAAACACAGCAACCAAAACCTATGGGACACTGTAAAAGCTGTCCTAAGGGGAAAGTTCATAGCAATACAGGCATACCTCAAGAAAAAAGTCAAGTATATAACCAACTCTACACCTAAAACAACAAGAAAAGGAAGAAATGAAGAATGCCAGGGTTAGTAGAAGGAAAGAAACCTTAAAAATTAGAGCAGAAATAAATGCAAAAGAAACAAAATAGACCATAGCAAAAATCAGCAAAGCCAAAAGCCGGTTCTTTGAGAAGATAAATAAAATTGACAAACCATTAGCCTGACTTATCAAGAAACAAAGGGAGAAAAATCAAATCAACAAAATTAGAAAGAAAATAGAGAGACCACAACAGACAACACAGAAATACAAAGGACCATAAGAGACTACTATCAGCAAGTATATGCCAATAAAATGGAGAACTTGGAAGAAATGGATAAATTCTTAGAAAAGTACAACTTTCCAAAACTGAACCAGGAAGAAATAGAAAATCTTAACAGACCCATCAAAGCATGGAAATTGAAACTGTAATCAAAAATCTTCCAGCAAATAAAATCCCAGGATCAGATGGCTTCACAGCTGAATTCTACCAAAAATTTAGAGAAGAGCTAACACCTATCCTGCTCAAACTCTTCCAGAAAGTTGCAGAGGAAGGTAAACTTCCAGACTCTTTCTATGAGGCCACCATCACCCTAATACCAAAACCTGAAAAAGATGCCACAAAAAAAGAAAACTACAGGCCAATATCACTGATGAACATAGATGCAAAAATCCTTAACAAAATTCTAGCAATCAGAATCCAACAACATATTTAAAAAAATCATACATCATGACCAAGTGGGCTTTATTCCAGGGATGCAAGGATTCTTCAATATCCGCAAATCAATCAATGTAATACACCACATTAACAAATTGAAAAATAAAAACCATATGATTATCTCAATAGATGGAGAGAAAGCCTTTGACAAAATTCAATATCCATTTATAATAAAAAAAAACTCTCCAGAAAGTAGGAATAGAAGGGACATACCTCAACATAATAAAAGCTAAATATATCAAAAATATACAAGCAACTCCTACAGCTGAACTCCAGAAAAATAAATGACCCAATCAAAAAATGGGCCAAAGAACTAAATAGACATTTCTCCAAAGAAGACATACAGATGGCTAACAAATACATGAAAAGATGCTCAACATCACTCATTATCAGAGAAATGCAAATCAAAACCACTATGAGGTACCATTTCATACCAGTCAGAATGGCTGCGATCCAAAAGTCTATAAGCAATAAATGCTGGAGAGGGTGTGGAAAAAGGGGAACCCTCTTACACTGTTGGTGGGAATGCAAACTGGTACAGCCACTATGGAGAATAGTGTGGAGATTCCTTAAAAAACTGGAAATAGAACTGCATTATGATCCAGCAATCCCACTGCTGGGCATACACACTGAGGAAACCAGAAGGGAAAGAGACACGTGTACCCCAATGTTCATTGCAGCACTGTTTATAATAGCCAGGACATGGAAGCAGCCTAGATGTCCATCAGCAGATGAATGGATAAGAAAGCTGTGGTACATATACACAATGGAGTATTACTCAGCCATTAAAAAGAATACATTTGAATCAGTTCTAATGAGGTAGATGAAACTGGAGCCTATTATACAGAGTGAAGTAAGCCAGAAAGAAAAACACCAATACAGTATACTAACGCATATATATGGAATTTAGAAAGAAGGTAACAATAACCCAGTGTACGAGACAGCAAAAGAGACACTGATGTATAGAGCAGTCTTATGGACTCTGTGGGAGAGGGAGAGGGTGGGAAGATTTGGGAGAATGGCATTGAAACATGTAAAATATCATGTAAGAAACGAGTTGCCAGTCCAGGTTCGATGCACGATACTGGATGCTTGGGGCTAGTGCACTGGGACGACCCAGAGGGATGGTACGGGGAGGGAGGAGGGAGGAGGGTTCAGGATGGGGAACACATGTATACTTGTGGTGGATTCATTTTGATATTTGGCAAAACTAATACAATTATGTAAAGTTTAAAAATAAAATAAAATTTAAAAATAAATAAATAAATATGACAAACCCACAGCAAACATTATCCTCAATGGTGAAAAATTGAAAACATTTCCCCTAAAGTCAGGAACAAGACAAGGGTGCCCACTCTCACCACTACTATTCAACATAGTTTTGGAAGTTTTGGTCACAGCAATCAGAGAAGAAAAAGAAATAAAAGGAATCCAGATTGGAAAAGAAGAAGTAAAACTCTCACTGTTTGCAGATGACATGATCCTCTACATAGAGAACCCTAAAGACTACACCAGAAAATTACTAGAGCTAATCAATGAATATAGTAAAGTTGCAGGTTATAAAATCAACACATAGAAATCCCTTGCATTCCTATACACTAGCAATGAGAAAACAAAACAAGAAATCAAGGAAACAAATTCCATTCACCATCACAATGAAAAGACTAAAATACTTAGGAATATATCTAACTAAGAAAACAAAAGACCTATATATAGAAAACTATAAAACACTGGTGACAAAAATAAAGAGGACACAAATAGATGGAGAAATATACTGTGTTCATGGATCATAATAATCAATATAATGAAAATGAGTATACTACCCAAAGCAATCTATAGATTCAGTGCTATCTCTATCAAGCTACCAATGGTATTTTTCACAGAGCTAGAACAAATAATTTCACAATTTGTTTGGAAATACAAAAAACCTCGAATAGCCAAAGCAATCTTGAGAAAGAAGAATGGAACTGGAGGAATCAACCTGCCTGACTTCAGGCTCTACTACAATGCCACAGTCATCAAGACAGTATGGTACTGGCACAAAGACAGAAATATAGATCAATGGAACAAAATAGAAAGCCCAGAGATAAATCCACACAGCTATGGAAACCTTATCTTAGAGAAAGGAGGCAAGAATATACAATGGAGAAAAGACAATCTCTTTAACAAGTGGTGCTGGGAAAACTGGTCAACCACTTGTAAAAGAATGAAACTAGAACACTTTCTAACACCATACACAAAAATAAACTCAAGATGGATTAAAGATCTAAATGTAAGACAAGAAACTGTAAAACTCATGGAGGAAAACTTGGGCAATACACTCTCTGACATAAATCACAGCAGGATCCTCTATGACCCACCTCCAGGAATATTGGAAATAAAAGCTAAAATAAACAAATGGGACCTAATTACATTTAAAAGCTTTTGCACAACAAAGGAAACTATAAGCAAGGTGAAAAGACAGCCTTCAGAATGGGAGAAAATAATAGCAAACGAAGCAACTGACAAAGAATTAATCTCAAAAATATACAAGCAACTCCTGCAGCTCAATTCCAGAAAAATAAACGACCCAATCAAAAAATGGGCCATAGAACTAAACAGACATTTCTCCAAAGAAGACATACAGATGGCTAACAAACACATGAAAAGATGCTCAACATCACTCATTATCAGAGAAATGCAAATCAAAACCATAATGAGGTACCATTTCATGACAGTCAGAATGGCTGCTATCCAAAACTCTACAAGCAATAAATGCTGGAGAGGGTGTGGAGAAAAAGGAACCCTCTTACACTGTTGGTGGGAATGCAAACTAGTACAGCCACTATGGAGAACAGTGTGGACATTCCTTAAAAAACTGGAAATAGACCTGCCATACGACCCAGCAATCCCACTGCTGGGCATACACACCGAGGAAACCAGAATTGAAAGAGACACATGTACCCCAATGTTCATCACGCACTATATACAATAGCCAGGACATAGAAGCAATCTAGATGTCCATTAGCAGATGAATGGATAAGAAAGCTGTGGTACATATACACAATGGAATATTACTCAGCCATTAAAAAGAATACATCTGAATCAGTTCAAATGAAGTGGATGAAACTGGAGCCTATTATACAGTGAAGTAAGCCAGAAAGAAAAACACCAATACAGTATACTAATGCATGTATATGGAATTTAGAAAGATGGTAACTTTAACCCTGTATGTGAGATTTCAAAAGAGACACAGATGTAAAGAACAGTCTTTTGAACTCTGTGAGAGAGGCCGAGGGTGGGATGATTTGGGAGAATGGCATTGAAACATGTATATTATCATATGTGAAATGAATTGTCAGGTTTGATGCATGATACAGGGGGCTTGGGGTTGGTGCACTGGGATGACCCAGAGGGATGGGATAGGAAAGGAGGTGGAGGGGGTTCAGGATGGGGAACACATATACGCCCGTGGTGGATTCATGTCACTGCATGGCAAAACCAATACAATATTGTAATTAGCCACCAATTAAAATAAATAAAGTTATATTAAAAAAATAATAATATATTCCCATAATACCAAGGTACTTTAAGACTTTATGAGTCAGAGCAATCCATCCTTCCTTCCCTCTCCCTATCTCCCTCTCCTCTCTCAAGCTTTCTCGTCAATTAAAGAAATCTGATTTTATAAATCAAAAAACCTTATTCTCTTAGTTTTCAAAGAGGTTTCCATATATTCCCTTCAAATGACTAAGACTCCTGGTTTTAATATGTTGCATAAATGTACCCATTAAATGTAAGGTGTACAACATCCCTGAGACTTCAGGTTCTAGTAACCACTCCCCACCCCTCCCAACCCCACCCCACCACCCCCACCCCCAGCCCAGTATCCTTAAAGGCATACTGCTGCTACAAGCCTCAGGGTAAGCTGCTTTCTCTAAACCTTGTAAATATTGTCTTCATTACATGTTCCTCAATTATCCAGGCTGTATGTAGCATCTGTCTGAATTATAATAATAAAACCCATACTACCTTGAAATGCAAAGGGTAAAGAATGGGAAATAAATCTTGCACCCTCATTACTATTGGCCACATGTGTACCTAATACAGTGGCTGAAGGCATCTGATACAAGGTAAATAGATTCCTGATGCAGAAATCCCAGAATCAGATCTTCAAAATCACTCCTATTCAGGGAAATGTAACATAAGCAGGACTAGATGCTCTGGTAGGACCTAGAGAATATATTTAAGTTTCCAAATAGGTCAAATACTGGTTAAATACTATAATAAAAGACAGTGAGATGCTAGAGATGGAGTCCATATATGTAAAAATGAGTAAACAATAAAGCATAAGTAGTCTGGATATGTTTTTATGGTTAATTAAATGTCATTTATCGTAATATTGTAAAAAAAAAAAAAAAAAAGGCACTAGTAATGAGCCAAAAATGAACCAAATGCCCATGATGCCAAAGGATGAGCACCCTAAAGATGCTGCTTGAGTAACTTTGTTCATCTTGCTATATCTCTGCATGCATGGCTCTTCATGGTTGCCAGAGAATTACATCTTTATTCCTTTCAAATACAGTTAATTTGAAGACTCCTTAAATTACAAGTCTCCCTTCTCAATCTGCAACTAGAGGGGGAAAATGCAGGAGCATAATATTTTATTTTTTGCCTTCATTCAACACACAATAAACTCTACTTAACATCCACCCACTTCCCCACCCCTACCACCTCAGGAGATACATGTTCACTAGTACAACGTAATATCAATTATGGAGGAGTAAACTGCACTTAGAACTTAACATTTTATAGCTGACAAAACTTGAGTCAAGCTAGCTTAAATGATAAGGGACAAATTTTAATTCACATGAATAAAATTCCAGTAGCAGTTCTAGATTCAGGCTAGTCGTGATCCAGTGGCTCAAATAATGTTACCATAATACCAGTTTCTCTTTCACTCTCTTCTCATCCCTCACTGGCATCCTTTTTCCTTAAACCACACACTGCTCTTATCACTCACCAACACAAGCTTCAAATTATCCCCTTATGACTGATGATTCTAGTTCTCACATACTAACAATTCATCATGAGTCTTTTTCCTCCCATACAAGGTCCTGGAATTCAGGGTCTCTCAATATCCCTAAATGTGTCATGTATCCCACCCTAATCCAACCACTGTGCTCAATGGAATACGACTTAACAATAAAGTAAAGTCCATAGAAATCTACTCTTGAATCAACCCACATAGATGACAGTGAAGCGGTGTAAACTCTTCAAAGGAAAATTGAGACTCAACTGGTGAGAAAGAAAGGAACGAGTCCTGGGAAAGAACAAATACTTCTCTCATACAAAGCATAAAACATGAGAATTTGGAAAGAGTTATACGAGAGGATAAAGTCATTTTCCTTCTACCTCTTGTAAGTTCTCAGCTGGGGCCCCCATAATGAGAGACTGATTAACAAGAGAAAAACAAATGTTTACAAACACATGTATCTTAACATATACCTAGGAGAAACCAGTGAATAAGCCACTCAGAGAAGTGATTTAATATCCCAGCTTACACAGTATCTTCAACACAGAACAATAAATTTGTGGAGAAATGACAGGATAAAAGAAAGTGGTTTTAGGCTTCCACGGGTGGCAAACCCTGACAAGATAAATGTAAGAGAGGAAACTGACGGAGTAAGGTTTGTCTGCAGACTCCTCTGCTGCCTATCTGGGCTGATAAGTGTGTAGACTCATTCTACGTTTAGGCAAAAAAGGAGAAGGTGGAGAGAGCTTTCTCTGAATTTGCTACCTCTTAATTACCTTCAGCTCAAAATAATTTTTAGGTCCAAGAGGCATTTTTTTTTTTTCCTTCAAGTTCTAAGTAAAGCAACCAGTCAGTTATAACCAAAGTAATCATTTAGCTTATCAAGAACACCAGAGTGCTTTTGAGAGTGAAAGTAGATGTTATTAATAATTCAGCTAGCCAAGCAGTTGTAAATTAGGACAGGCTCTTTCTGGCCTCTTCCAAGAGTCTGATGGTTGCCAGGAGCTGTGGTTCTTCTTGGTTTGCAACTACAGCACTTCAGTCTCTACCTCTGTCATCAAATAGCATTTTTCCTCATGTGTCTGTGTCTCTGTGTCCTTTCTCCTCTTATTCGGGTACCAGTAATACTGGATTAGGACCCATCTTATTCCAGAAAGACTTCATCTTAACAATTAATTGTACCTGCAATGATCTTATTTCCAAAAGGTCCTTTTATGAAATACTGGAATGAGGACTTCATATATCTTTTATGAAACAAAACTTAACCCACAATGCACGCTGCATTTCCTTCAGCCAAGACCCTGTACACTCAGCTGATTATTTATCATTCAACAGAAACTCACATGTCACATACTTAGGGAAGATTTTCCCAGCACAGAGTATCAGTCAACTTCCTCTATTACACACTCTCTCTATACCTCCAATCTTTCATCCATAAGAATGCTCACATTTATACTTTTACTTACTACTTACTATTGTTTTAAATTTTTATTGGAGTATAAGTTAATTTACAGTGTTGTGTTAGTTTTAGGCATACAGCAAAGTGAATCATTTATACATACACATATATCCATTCTTTTTGAGATTCTTTTCCAATACAGACCATAACAGAGTATTGAACAGAGTTACCTGTGGTATATAGTAGATTCTTATTAGTTATTTATTTTATAGATATTAGTGTGTATATGTCAGTCCCAATCTCCCAATTTATCTGCCCACCCTTAACTCCTGGTAACCGTAAATCAGTCTAGAAAAATTTACATATTAACACCTAGTATTTTACCATTGCTGAATACAGGAATTAAACTCTGAAGATATTTTAAGTTCCCAATTTGAATCATATTTTTAGAGCTTTTATTGTGTTCCTCTTAACTAATTTCTTAGTACCAGTGTCATGATTAATACTCCAGAATTTTGATCTGAGCCACAGTCAGCTCCGTCCAAACAGGAAAAGGAGCATGTCAAGTCTGTATATTGTCATCCTGCTTATTTAACTTATATGCAGAGTACATCATGAGAAAGGCTGGGCTGGATGAAGCACAAGCTGGGATCAAGATTGCTGGGAGAAATATCAATAACCTCAGATATGCAGATGATACCACCCTTATGGCAGAAAGTGAAGAGGAACTAAAAAGCCTCTTGATGAAAGAGAAAGTGGAGAGTGAAAAAGTTGGCTTAAAGCTCAACATACAGAAAACGAAGATCATGGCATCTGGTCCCATCACTTCATGGGAAATAGATGGGGAAACAGTGGAAACAATGTCAGACTTTATTTTTTGGGCTCCAAAATCACTGAAGATGGTGACTGCAGCCATGAAATTAAAAGACGCTTACTCCTTGGAAGGAAAGTTATGACCAACCTAAATAGCATATTAAAAAGCAGAGACATTACTTTGCCATCAAAGGTCCGTCTAGTCAAGGCTATGGTTTTTCCAGTAGTTATGTATGGATGTGAGAGTTGGACTGTGAAGAAAGCTGAGTGCTGAAGAACTGATGCTTTTGAACTGCGGTGTTGGAGAAGACACTTGAGAGTCCCTTGGACTGCAAGGAGATCCAGCCAGTCCATCCTAAAGGAAATCAGTCCTTGGTGTTCATTGGAAGGACTGATCCTAAAGCTGAAACTCCAATACTTTGGCGACCTCATTTGAAGAGCTGACTCATTGGAAAAGACTCTGATGCTGGGAGGGATTGGGGGCAGGAGGAGAAGGGGACGACAGAGGATGAGATGGCTGGATGGCATCACCAACTCGATGGAAGTGAGTTTGAGTGAACTCCAGGAGTTGGTGATTGACAGGGAGGCCTGGTGTGCTGCAATTCATGGGGTCGCAAAGAGTCGGACACGACTGAGCGACTGAACTGAACTGAATACATATATATCTATACATGTAAAATATAATGTATTTTATATGATAAGGGAAAAATTAATTCCCATATTGATATATTTTCATAGGAAGCATACTGAGGTATCAAAGAAAATGTACCATTTCTTTCAAAGCTTTATTTCAATTCTTTATTAAAAGATAAAGGGTATTTCTGTCATGTCAAGGTAAAATAGGCTTATAAATCTGCTGACCTTGTCCCCAGATTTCTGTGTGTCTGAAATTTCTTTATAGTATTAATTTCAGTATACTGAAGGGATATCACGTCTATCATTGTCATGTTTTTAAAATGCTTTAATATTTTATTCTAAAAACTGACCATATTTCTATCTTGTGCATTTCTTTCATCATACTCTGAAAGTCCAAATTTCACCAATCTCTGGACATTTTTCTTTTAGAATTCTTTTATTTTAACTTTATAGCATATGTTGTTTTAAAAATTCTAATGTCCAACCTTGAAAAATACATTTTTTTCATTTTTAATGAATAATCAACCCATTTAGGCATATTGTTGTTATTCAGTCACTCAGTCATGTCTGAATCTCTGTGACCCCATGAACTGCAGCATGCCAGTCTTCCCTGTCCTTCACCATCTCCTGAAGCTTGCTCAAACTCATAGATGGTTTATGCCACCCAAACATCTCGTCCTCTGTGGTCCCCTTCTCCTCCTGCTTTCAATCTTGCCCAGCATCAGGGTATTTTCCAATGAATCAGCTCTTCACATCAGGTGGCCAAAGTACTGGAGCTTCAGCTTCAGCATCAGTCCTTCCAGTGAATATTCAGGGTTGATTTCCTTTAGGATGGACTGGTTGGATCTCCTTGCAATCTAAGGGAATCTCAAGAGTCTTCTCCAACACCACAGTTCAAAAGCATCAATTCTTTGATGCTCAGCCTCCTTCATGGTCCAACCCTCACATCCATACATGACTACTGGAAAAACCATAGCTTTGACTAGGCGGACCTTTGTCCACAAAGTAATGTCTCTGCTTTTTACTATGCTATCTAGGTTGTTCATAGCTTTTCTTCAAAGGATAAAGTGTCTTTTAACTTCATGGCTGCAGTCACTATTTGCAGTGATTTGGTAGCCCAAGAAAATAAAGTCTTTTATTGTTTACATTGTTTCCTCATTTATTTGCCATGAAGTGATGGGACCAGATGCCATGATCTTAGTTTTTGAATGTTGGGTTTTAAGCCAGCTTTCTCACTCTTCTCTTTCAGCCTCATCAAAAGGCTCTTTAGTTCCTCTTCACTTTTTGCAGTAAGGGTGATGTTATCTACATCAGATCAGATCAGATTAGATCAGTCGCTCAGTCCTGTCCAACTCTTTGTGACCCCATGAATCACAGCACGCCAGGCCTCCCTGTCCATCACCAACTCCTGGAGTTCACTGAGATTCACGTCCATTGAGTCAGTGATGCCATCCAGCGATCTCATCCTCTGTCGTCCCCTTCTCCTCTTGCTCCTAATCCCTCCCAGCATCAGAGTCTTTTCCAATGAGTCAACTCTTCGCATCAGGTGGTCAAAGTATTAGAGTTTCAGATTAGCATCATTCCTTCCAAAGAAATCCCAGGGCTGATCTCCTTCAGAATGGACTGGTTGGATCTCCTTGCAGTCCAAGGGACTCTTAAGAGTCTTTTCCAACACCACACTTCAAAAGCATAAATTCTTTGGTGCTCAGCCTTCTTCACTGTCCAACTCTCACATCCATACATGACCACAGGAAAAACCATAGCAATAACTAGATGGACCTTTGTTGGCAAAGTAATGTCTCTGCTTTTGAATATGCTATATAGGTTGGTCATAACTTTCCTTCCAAGGAGTAAGCGTCTTTTAATTTCATGGCTGCAGTCACCATCTGCAGTGATTTTGGAGCCCAGAAAAGTAAAGTCTGACACTGTTTCCACTGTTTCCCCATCTATTTCCCATTAAGTGATGGGATCGGATGCCATGATCTTCGTTTTCTGAATGTTGAGCTTTAAGCCAACTTTTTCACTCTCCTCTTTCACTTTCATCAAGAGGCTTTTTAGTTCCTCTTCACTTTCTGCCATAAGGGTGGTATCATCTGCATATCTGAGGTTATTGATATTTCTCCCAGCAATCTTGATTCCAGCTTGTGTTTCTTCCAGTCCAGCGTTTGTCAATGTACTCTGCATATAAGTTATATAAACAGGGTGACAATATACAGCCTCGATGTACTCCTTTTCCTATCTGGAACCAGTCTGTTGTTCCATGTCCAGTTCTAACTGTTGCTTCCTGACCTGCATACACATTTCTCAAGAGGCAGATCAGGTGGTCTGGTATTCCCATCTCTTTCAGAATTTTCCACAGTTTACTGTGATCTACACAGTCAAAGGCTTTGGCGTAGTCAAGAAAGCAGAAATAGATGTTTTTCTGGAACTCTCTTGCTTTTTCCATGATCCAGCGGATGTTGGCAATTTGATCTCTTATTCCTCTGCCTTTTCTAAAACCAGCTTGAACATCAGGAAGTTCATGGTTCACATATTGCTGAAGTCTGGCTTGGAGAATTTTGAGCATTACTTTACTCGCGTGTGAGATGAGTGCAATTTTGCAGTAGTTTGAGCATTCTTTGGCATTGCCTTTCTTTGGGATTGGAATGAAAACTGACCTTTCCAGTCCTGTGGCCACTGCTGAGTTTTCCAAATTTGCTGGCATATTGAGTGCAGCACTTTCACAGCTTCATCTTTCAGGATTTGGAATAGCTCAACTGGAATTCCATCACCTTCACTAGCTTTGTTCATAGTGATGCTTTCTAAGGCCCTCTTGACTTCACATTCCAGGATGTCTGGCTCTAGGTCAATGATCACACCATCGTGATTATCTGGGTCGTGAAGATCTTTTTTGTACAGTTCTTCTGTGTATTCTTGCCACCTCTTCTTAATATCTTCTGCTTCTGTTAGGTCCATACCATTTCTGGTCCTTTATCTAGCCCATCTTTGCATGAAGTGTTCCTTTGGTATCTCTGATTTTCTTGAAGAGATCTCTAGTCTTTCCCATTCTGTTGTTTTCCTCTATTTCTTTGCATTGATTGCTAAAGAAGGCTTTCTTATCTCTTCTTTCTATTCTTTGGAACTCTGCATTCAGATGTTTATATCTTTCCTTTTTTCCTTTGCTTTTCACTTCTCTTCTTTTCACAGCTATTTGTAAGGCCTCCCCAGACAGCCATTTTGCTTTTCTGCATTTCTTTTCCATGGGGATCGTCTTGATCCCTGTCTCCCGTACAATGTCACGAACTTCATTCCATAGTTCATCAGGCACTCTATCTGTCAGATCTAGGCCCTTAAATCTATTTCTCACTTCCACTGTATAATCATAAGGGATTTGATTTAGGTCACACCTGAATGGTCTAGTGGTTTTCCCTACTTTCTTCAATTTCAGTCTGAATTTGGCAATAAGGAGTCCATGGTCTGAGCCACAGTCAGCTCCTGGTCTTGTTTTTGCTGACTGTATAGAGCTTCTCCATCTTTGGCTGCAAAGAATATAATCAATCTGATTTTGGTGTTGACCATCTGGTGATGTCCATGTGTAGAGTCTTCTCTTGTGTTGTTGGAAGAGGGTGTTTGTTATGACCAGTGCATTTTCTTGGCAAAACTCTATTACATACCTGAGGTTAGCATTTCTTCTGGAAATCTTGATTCCAGCTTGGGCTTCATCCAGCCTGCCATTTCTCATCATGTACTCTGCATTTAAGTTAAATAAGCACACAATACACCAGCAAATTTGGAAAACTCAGCAGTGGCCTCAGGACTGAAAAAGGTCAGTTTTCATTCCCATACCAAAGAAAGGCAATGCCAAAGAATGTTCAAACTACCACACAAATGCACTCAATTAACAAGCTAAGAAAATATTGCTCAAAATTCTCCAAACTTCAAAAATATTTGGACCGAGAACTTCCAGATATACAAACTGGATTTAGAAAAGCAGAGGAACCAGAAATCAAATTGCAACCATCCGCTGGATCATAGAAAAAGCGAGAGAATTCCAGAAAAACATCTACTTCTGCTTCATTGACTATGTTAAATGCGCTAACTGTGTGGATCACAACAAACTGGAAAATTCTTAAAGAGATGGGAATACCAGACTACCTTACCTGCCTCCTCAGAAACCTGTATGCAAGTTAAGAAGCAATAATTAGAACCAGACATGGAACAACAGACTGGTTCAAAATTGGGAAAGAAGTACATCAAGGCTATATATTGTCACACTGCTTATTTAACCTATATGCAGAGTACATCATGTTTAGGCATATAGATGTGCCAAAAAATAATTCAGCATTAAACACCTCCGGGCATATTTTAAATTTGGGTTTGTATAATATCACATATACATCATAAAATTAGTTAATTTCCAAAATTTTCCTTTTATACCAATGGTTTTATTTTCTTAGGGAAATGAATTTCAGTAATTTCTGATATCCAGCCAAGTTAAAGACAAACACCTCTTGCTGTATCAAAGGTCTATGCACACCTAGCGTACTCCATGCAGATATGGAAGACCAGCAAAAAAGAAACTAAAATACATTGAGTACCTATAATCTCGGAGCCATGACGTACGTGTGTCTTGGCTATGACACTAAATACAGCTTTGTATCACTATGATTTTATATGACCTTTAGCCCTTCTTCTGTTCCCCACTCCCAAATATCTGAAGGGCCAGAGTCAAGTTAAAAAGCCTACAAAAGCACTTGGCAGTGAAAAAGAATTTGTTGTATTAAATAAATACCATTTGTTCCTTTAAGCTGGAATTATCAGAGAATTATCAGAAAATAGCAGTAGAAAAATGAAAAGAAGAACAATAAAACCACAGTGGTGTTTGGCAACTCTAATGCTTCTTCCCTCTAGCAATCACTTCTCAGTGCCCTGTTCTCAGTAGGAATGCCAAAGCCCTGCTTCCAAACCAGGGGAGTGTTGTGCCAGGGGTAGAGAGAAGTGGCAACATAGGGTGCACCAGTTTTTCTAGGCAAGTATGCACTTAGACTCCTGGAGCCTTGCCGTGAACTCTTTATTCAAAGGGTGCATATGTGCGTTCTTTTCCACAGATGTACTCTGGAATATTTTTTCCAATGTCCTTATGCATGTCCTGAGAGTAAAACAGACATTTCAAGTGAAAACTCAGCCTATAGGAAGTGGAATAAGTCATGGGATTCTATATATTATGAGAGCTTTATAGTACTTGCACAAAAAGACAGTAAGACATCTGTGTGGGGCCCTTTGGTGGAGGAAAGTGTTGTCATTTATGCTGTTCTGAGCTAACTTTGTTGTCTAGAGTAAAAATGGAGCAATTTACGTGAATATTAGATTCCATCACCCTAGGGGGCTTATTTACTTTATGAGCATCTAGAAATCATTATTTTAAAGCCAGTAGTACACCTGTGAAAGCTCCACAGGAAGTCATAAAGCCCTTGATAACGTAAGATATGCATATTTAAATGAAGAAGGTAATAAACATACTAAATGTAAGGGAGCTAGAACTATCTATCCTCAGCATTAGTATGCTGCTGCTGCTGCTAAGTCGCTTCAGTCGTGTCCGACTCTTAGCGACCCCATGGACTGCAGCCTACCAGGCTCCTCCTTCCATGGGATTTTCCAGGCAAGAGTACTGGAGTGGAATGCCATCGTGGTAGCATATATCAGATGGTCAAAAAACAATGAGTGAATAAATTAGTGAATGAATAGATACTCGGGTGTTACATCATGGGTCTGACTCAATCTTCTTAACATAGGAGCTTTTCAGGTTTATGATATCATAGGGTTTAGAACAAAACATTTATCCTAGATGTTCCTCATATGCACAGCTGATGAGAGAAGGAAATTTTGTTCATTTCACTTTTCTTTTTTATGTCAACACTTTGTTCTCGAAAATCAGCACAAAAATATTTAAAGGTAAGATCATAATCCTATCTGAGGTAACAACAATACCCCTAAATAAATGATGTTTTGGAGTAAATATTATATATGTATATATATATATATATATAGGCATACATACACAATATATATTTCACATATATACCATACAGGCATTCTTATGCTTTTAAAGATAGTTATAGATATCTTTTACATGATATTTTAAATATATGTGTATATGTAAACATGAGAATGCCTTTATGATAAATGTCATGACCAAATAAAATTGCTTTCTTTCTGTCACTAATGACCCTGGCATCCCTGATGTGTAACTTACATTTAACTGGCAACATTCTGGGTTACTCATATTAACAGCAACAGTCTGAACAGCTTGAACCTCAATAAAATGTGCATTAAGTGACTGAGTTAATTTAACCTCATTAATCCTCAACCCAATAGAACCATCTGAAGCCTTCCAAGCAGCCTGTGCTTCATCTACAACATAAACATGTCCCTGTAGGAAATCAACACCCAGAATGTGCTGAAGCTCTAGCTCCCAAGTTGTCACTGAGGGGTAAATGGCTACATAATTGCCAGGACCAGGCTCCAATTGCATTATATGATTCACTCATTTCATTATTCTTGTTAACAGAGAGATGAGTCCTCTAAAAATAAAATTCTCTCTGAACTTTTTCTTGGAACTGGCTCTCAACTAAATGTTCTAATTCATCAAAGAGTAGAATTCTTGTTCAAGACACTTTTTTGCCTTGTAACTTAGGAAACATATTTATGGCAAATAAAGGACTGTGTTCAATTAAAAGGAAACTTTAACTCATCTACCTCCTACATCTTCCCCATTTAGGATTAATTACAAAACCAGTAATAGCAGTTAATTCTCACAATTTTAGACATAAAGGGCTGAAAATTCAAACTAGTAAAAGGTTATCAACACATTTTCATACTAAGTCAACTGTTTGTTGCTGTACCCAAGACGTTTTAATTTTATATAAGAGCGTAGGACTTTATGAAGCTTGATCTTGATCAACTTAAAAATGAGTGTTAATATATGATTTGTACTGCATTGCTCTTTCCACTATTTAATGGCATTAAAATATATTTTATTCTGGGTAGTTAATAGTTTATTTTTTATTTACATTACTCTCAAGCCAAGAAAATCAGTACTTTACCTGAATGTGCCTTCATTCCTTGTTAAGAGACCGTGACCTCTACCGGAAAAGAGTACTGTATCTGAACCCAAGACACTGGATTTGCTTTAGTTTTATGAACCAAAATTTGCAGGCATACTATTTAAATAATCCTTTTTCAGCTTGTGGGAATATATATGCTACCCACCAAGTCAATATATTTTTGTAATGATCAAATCATATAAAGAATTCACACACTGTAGTGTCTACAAATATGGCTATTTTTATTTTTTCATAAGCACAAGTTTGTGGTAATAATATATACATCGAAAGATAGGTAAAACAGAACTCAAAATAGATAATATTCATAGGTTATATTTTATATTCATCACTAGTTCCCCACAGCATTTCTAAAAAGCTCCTTATTCTTGAAAATAATTTCATAACTTCATTACCAAGAAATAGCAGAAATAATAATGGAAAAATATTATCTAAATTTTGTTTGGTCCAAAACTTCTCAGAGTAAAATGACAAAAATTTCTACTTGGTAAAAATGTTTTCTTTAGTCAAATAATTTCATAAAAATTTTTCAGTACAGTAGTTACAGAAATGTATTCTTTATTTTCTGACTTTTTATATACAGGTAATAATAAATGTGGATGTTGTCAATTTGATCTGATTCCTCTGCCTTTTCTAAAATCAGCTTGAACATCTGGAAGTTCACGGTTCAAATATTGCTGAAGCCTGGCTTTCAGAATTTTGAGCATTACTTTATCAGCGTGAGATGAGGAGAATTGTGCAGTAGTTTGAGCATTCTTTGGCATTGGAATGAAATCTCTTTGGGATTGGAATGAAAACTAACTTTTCCATCAAAAAAGCAAGAGAGTTCCAGAAAAACATCTATTTCTGCTTTATTGACTATGCCTAAGCCTTTGACTGTGTGGATCACAATACACTGTGGAAAATTCTGAAAGAGATGGGAATACCAGACTACCTGACCTGCCTCTTGAGAAACCTATATGCAGGTCAGGAAGCAATAGTTAGAACTGGACATGGAACAACAGACTGGTTCCAAATAGGAAAAAGAGTATGTCAAGGCTGTATATTGTCACCCTGCTTATTTAACTTATATGCAGAGTACATCATGAGAACACTGGACTGGAAGAAGCACAAGCTGGAATCCAGATTGCTGGGAGAAATATCAATAACCTCAGTTATGCAGATGACACCACCCTTAAGGCAGAAAGTGAAGAACTAAAGAGCCTCTTGATGAAAGTGAAAGAGGAGAGTGAAAAAAAAAAAAAATAAGTTGGCTTAAAGCTCAACATTCAGAAAACGAAGATCATGACATCCGATCCCATCACTTCATGGCAAATAGATGAGGAAACAGTGGAAACCGTGTCAGACTTTATTTTTCTGGGCTCCAAAATCACTGCAGATGGTGATTGCAACTATGAAATTAAAAGACGCTTACTCCTTGGAAGAAAAGTTACGACCAACCTAGATAGCATATTGAAAAGCAGAGACATTACTTTGCCAACAAAGGTCCGTCTAGTCAAGGCTATGGTTTTTTCAGTGGTCATGTATGGATGTGACAGTTGGACTGTGAAGAAAGCTGAGCGCCGAAGAATTGATGCTTTTGAACTGTGATGCTGGAGAAGACTCTTGAGAGTCCCTTGGACTGCAAGGAGATCCAACCAGTCCATCCTAAAGGAGACCAGTCCTGGGTGTTCATTGGAAGGACTGATGCTGAGGCTTAAACTCCAATATTTTGGCCACTTCATGCAAAGAGTTGACTTATTGGAAAAGACCCTGATGTTGGGAGGGATTGAGGGCAGGAGGAGAAGAGAACGACAGAGGATGAGATAGCTGGATGGCATCACCGACTGGATGCCCATGAGTTTGGGTGAACTCCAGGACTTGGTGATGGACAGGGAGGCCTGGCGTGCTGTGATTCGTGGGGTTGTAAAGAGTCGGACACAACAGAGCGACTGAACTGAAGTGAATAATAAAAGCAAAAATACTGTATCATTATTTTACCAGCATTAAGATGGCAGTTTCCTGCATATTATATCTGGGTTTTCTCCCGACTTAAAAAAAAAAAAAATTAATATGTAATTTCAAACAATTGGTACATTTGTCCTTCCCAGTTTTCATTAGTTATAGGGAACTAAATGGACCAAAAATTCCATAGGGTTACGGTGAGCAAGTGACTCAAACTTCAGGGAAAGCAACACAGAAAAAAAAATATGTTCCTAAAATACCAAAACACATTTTTTGTAGCTATAATGAAATATAAATTAAAACATCTTCCTTCTTGACTAGTTCCAATATTTTTCTTACCAGGTAAACTCTCTTCTGGCAAGAAGTTTAAACAGTTATTTCATTTAGAAACTGCCAGTTTCAGAAATATGATAGTCCTCAAGTAAAACACACTTCAAAAAATATGTCATGCCAGCCCAGTTCTGTTATAGTCTTGGAAGACAGATTTTAAATTACTATTTAACCAAGTACAATTGTACCCTAAGAAACAATTTATGAAAATAACATAAATCAGATGTGATAAAGTCAGTAATAAATATTGTGAATGAAAGATTTTTGAAAAGATAAGCTATCTTTAGAGAAGACAGAACAATTTACATTTTCAAACCACAGTACATAACATCTTTTAAAACACCTCCAGGATGCTGAAAAATATAAATATATGCATATCCCCGGTCTTACAGTCAGAATATATCTTTTGATAGCGGCCTACCTTTACACCTATGTGCGAGTGCTTTCATAGAAATCTACTCACCTTTTTAAAATATATTTTTGCAATATGCTTATCAAGTAAAATAAAACTACAGCATATTCTTAGAGCTATCTTAAATGTAACATATCTCTTATTTTCAAATTCTGACTGCTATCTACAGAAAATGAATTACCTTTCCTGGATAACAATTAAACACACATTATTAAGCCATGAAAATTTCCTAATGAAATAGAAAAGTGAAAATGGCCACCCAGGACATTTCTAGTTTCACCATCAGCACCTTTAATATGATCCCTACATCTGTTTTACTGCTCTAATGTCCTTATCCAGACTTGGTGCCATTCTTAAATGAACATATATTCCTCAACACGTTACTGCATTCCTAACATCTGCCCAAGGCTCACTTCAAAGACTGGTGCCCTGTACTTTCACCATTTGTTGCAGAAAACAAGCTGCTTTTCTGTAGCTTATTTACAATGAAACAAAAACAATCTTTTAAATCTCTCAGGAATGACTGCCACCATAAATTTATCAGGCACTAATGCATCAGTAAAGTATTAAAAGATATAGATCCTAGTAAAATTTTATTTCATCTCCATATTATTGCATATTTATTAACAAGGAAGTGTTCAAAATAATCATCAGAATAAAGTGTGATTGCAAGACAAAATTGAATCATGTATGTTTATTAGCACATGGATTGGTTAGGCAAGGAAAAAAGATACACTTAATTTATTTCAGCTAAAGGCAATTAGTTGTAATAATACAGGACCTGGCCCAGAATAAGCTTTAAGAGCTGACTAACTTCTTTCTCCACCAATAGCTAAATTAGCTTTCTTAGTGTCGCTGTTCTCTCTCCTTATCCACATCATTCATCTCTGCTATGTGGTTTCCTCTGTTTATCCAGTTTTTACTTCCTCATAACCTCCTTTTGTACATGACATTAGTGCAGGAACTACCTCAGAGCATCCTTTTGGCTGCTATGCTTACTGCTAACGGACTGTGCTTTCCAGTTCAGACTCCCAGGAGCAAGAATCTGATTGACCTAATTCACCTGTTTACAGCAGAACAAGTCACAGGCTGCTATTGAGCCCATCTATCGACTGTACTCTTCTTACTATCCATTCTCAGTCCTAGTCCACTTAACTATAGCCAAAAGAGAGGACCTTGAGGTATAAAAATGGCCACGAAGGGAGAAGGGACTGAGTGAAATGTATTTTAGCTAGAATAATTAGGTATGTCAGCATATATTAACTGACAAACTTACTGTGTGGTGCCTAGTTGCTCAGTCATGTCCAACTCTTCGCAACCCCACGGACTGTAGCCCACCAGGCCCCTCTGTCCATGGGATTCTCCAGGCAAGAATACTGGAGTGGGTTGCTATCCCCTTCTTCAGGGGATCTTCCAAATCCAGGGACTGAACCCAGGTCTCCCGCATTGCAGCCAGATTCTTTACTATCTGAGCCACCAGGGAAGTGACTTCTTTATTACACCATTTACAAACCCATTTACTTTGAATAACTATTTTAATGAGGCAGTCCACAACAAACCTTGTCTAGGAATGAATACAAGTGACTTTGCAATACCAGTTCAAATCTTGCAAATCTGACTGAGAGGTCAACTTTGAATTTGGGTATGTGAGCACTGGGAAAATCTATTGTAATTTTCCCAAACTTACCATCTAAGGAAAGAAAGAGACTATGTCTCCAATGACACTTGCATAATATTTCTACCTGGAATTAAATTAGTGTGTGCATGCCAAGTAGCTTCAGTCATGTCCAACTCTTTGCAAACCCATGGACTGTAGCCCACCAGGCTCCTCTGTCCATGGGCCTCTCCAGGAGTGCTGTCCAAACAGTGATAGAGCAATTGGGGCTAAGAATTCAAAAGACAGCCTCTTTAAATATTTACAGTTGTTTAAGCAGAAGTCCAGGATCTACTGAGTTTAGTGAGCAATTTTAGTATGTCTTCATGTAGTTTTATGCCACTTGTGATCAAACTATCATATTTTCATATACTATTTCAAATGTAATCCACCTGACAAAAATAATAGGTGCACACAGTATTCTAATTAATGTATTTCACTTTTGCAACATAACCTATAGGGTTTCCACATTTTAGCTGAATACTGAAATTGAATCCTCATCAATAATAAACACACCTAACATTTATGTAATGTTAAATTGAAATGTTTTCAAACAGATTACATCAAGTATTGTATATCATAGCACTTATTCTAGAAAAAATGAAACCTGGACACAAAAGATTTAAATAACAGCTTGAAAAGCCAGAGCCAGGACACAAATCAATTACCACTGGGAACTATTACCACAGTGTGTTGTGATCCACACAGTCAAAGACTTTGACATAGTCAATACAACATCTGGAACTCTGTTGCTTTTTTGATGATCCAATGGATGTTGGCAGATTGATCTCTGGTTCCTCTGCCTTTTCTAAATCCATCTTGAACATCTGGAAGTTCATGGTTCACATATTGCTGAAGGCTGGTTTGGAGAATTTTTAGCATCACTTTACTAGTGTGTGAGATGAATACAATCGTGCGGTAGTTTGAGCATTTTTTGGCATTGCCTTTCTTTGGGATTGGAATGAAAACTGACCTTTTCCAGTCCTGTGGCCACTGCTGAGTTTTCCAAATTTGCTGGCATATTGAGTGCAGCACTTTCACAGCATCATCTTTTAGGATTTGAAATAGCTCCACTGGAATTCCATCAACTCTACTAGCTTGTGTGTAGTGATGCTTCCTAAGGCCCACTTGACTTCACATTCCAGGATGTCTAGTTCTAGGTGAGTGATCACACCATCGTGGTTATCTGGGTCACGAAGATCATTTTTGTACAGTTCTTCTGTGTATTCTTGTCACCTCTTCTTAACATCTTCTGCTTCTGTTAGATCCATTCCCTTTCTGTCCTTTATTGTGCCTATCTTCACATGAAATGTTCACTTGGTTTCTCTAATTTTCTTGAAGAGATCTCTAGTCTTTCCCAGTCTATTGCTTTCCTCTATTTTTTTTGCACTGATCACTGAGGAAAGCTTTCTTACCTCTCCTTGCTATTCTTCGGAATTCTGCATTCAAATGGGTATTTCTTTCTTTTCTCCTTTGCCTTTAGCTTGTCTTTTCTCAGCTATTTGTAAGGCCTCCTCAGACAACCTTTTTGTCTTTTTACACTTTTTTTTCTTGGGGATGGTCTTGGTCATGAACCTCTGTCCATTGTTTTTCAGGTACTCTATTACATCTAATCCCTTGAATCTATTTGTCACTTCCACTGTATAATTGTAAGGGATTTGATTTAGGTCATACCTGAATCATCTAGTGGTTTTTCTTACTTTCTTCAATTTCAGTCTAAATTTGGAATAAGGAGTTCATGATCTGAGCCACAGTCAGCTCCTCTTCTTCTATACAGTCAGTTTTTGCTGACTGTATAGAGCTTCTCCATCTTTGGCTGCAAAGAATATAATCAATCTGATTTCAGTGTTGACCATCTGGTTATGTCCATGTGTAGTCTTCTCTTGTGTTGTTGGAAGAGGGTGTTTGCTATGACCAGTGTGTTCCCTTAGCAAAACTCAGTTGGCCTTTGTCCTGCTTCATTTTGTACTCCAAGGCTAAATTTGCCTCTTACTCTGGGTGTTTCTCAACTTCTTACTTTTGCATTCCAGTCCCCTATGATGAAAAGGATACCTTTTTTGGGTGTTAGTTCTAGAAGTTCTTGTAGATCTTCATAGAACAGTTCAACTTCAGCTTCTTCAGTGTTACTGGTTGGTGCATAGACTTGGATTACTGTGATATTGAATGGTTTGCCTTGGAAACGAACATATGTCATTGTCATTTTTGAGATTGCCTTCCAGTACTGCATTTTAGACTGTTTTGTTTACTATGATGGCTATTCTATTTCTTCTAAGGGATTCTTGCCCACAGTAGTAGATATAATGGTAAGAGTTAAATTCACTCATTCCAGTCCCTTTTAGTTAACTGATTCCTAAAATGTTGATGTTCACTCTTGCCTAGAGATGGGAATATCAGACCACCTGACCTGCCTCCTGAGAAATCTGTATGCAGATCAAGAGCAACAGGTAGAACTGGACATGGAACAACATAATGGCTCCAAATTGGGAAAGAAGTACATCAACGCTCTATATTGTCACCCTGCTTATTTAACTTATATGCAGAGTACATCATGTGAAATGCCGGGCTGGATGAAGCATAAGCTGGAATCAAGATTGCTGGGAGAAAATTAATAACCTCAGATACACAGATGACACCACCCTTATGGCAGAAAGCAAAGAAGAACTAAATAGTTTCTTGATGAAAGTGAAAGAGAAGAGTTGAAAAAGTTGGCTTAAAATTCAACATTTAGAAAACTAACAGCGTGGCATCTGGTCCCATCACTTATGGCAAAGAGATGGGGCAACAGTGGAAACAGTGAGATACTTTATTTTTGAGGAGCTCCCCAATCACTATGGAGCATGCAGCCATGAAATTAAAAGATGCTTGCTCCTTGGAAGAAAAGCTATGACCAACCTAGAGAGCACATTAAGAAGCAGAGACATTACTTTGCAGACAAAGTTACATCTAGTAAAAGCTATAGTTTTTCTTGTAGTCATGTATGAATGTTAGAGTTGGACTATAAAGAAAGCTGCACACCAAAGAACTGATGCTTTTAAACTGTGGTATTGGAGAAGACTTGAGAGTCCCTTGGACTGCAAGGAGATCAAATCAGTCAATCCTAGAAGAAATCACTCCTGAATATTCATTGGAAGGACTGATCCTGAAGCTAAAACTCCAATACTTTGGCCACCTGATGCGAAGAACTGACTCATTGGAAAAGACCCTGATGCTAGGAAAGATTGAAGGTGGGAGGAGAAGGGGTCGACAGAGCATGAGATGGTTGGATGGCACCACCAACTCAATGGACATGAGGTTGAGTAAGCTCCAGGAATTGGTGATGGACAGGGAAGCCTGGCATGCTGCCGTCCATGGGGTCACAGAGAGTCTGACATGACTGAGCAACTGAACTGAACTGAACTATTACCACAGTACTCTTCCACTAGAGAGGCCTGCTTGAATCAGTGGAGGAAGCAAAAAAGAAGAGGCAAAGAACATAAAGTCTGAAATCCAAAGCATTTGAGACTGAGATCATGAAGATAAAATGCAGACCCAGGAAAGAAAAGGGTTACTAAAGTGACTGATTTGACAGGAAGTGATCTTAGTTTCTTTTGAGTTTTTTTCTCTTTATTTGGACATATGACCAAATTCATTTTTACTTTATATACAAACTTGGAAAACTTGGGACTAGGTTCTTAAACAATTTGTGGAAAGAATTCTGAGGTCATGTTTCAGCCTAATGAGAAAGCATGCCATGTTGGATTAGGTATGTCTGCCATGGGTGCAGGAGTTGAGAATGGAAGCATGGTTGCTGCATAATTGCCAGCCCTGGTTTAGACCTTCCATTGTCTGGTTGGTATATATATATGGCTCTCCTGGCATGAAGTCCTGCTGCTGTGTAGGACTAGAAGCGATAAGGATCCAAAGAGACCAATTCACAAATCATTAGTAAATGTCATTAGTAAATGTTTGGAGATGTATGCAAGTAGTAAAGTAGCCCATCCATTCTAAAACTTGGTCAGAGGATCATTGTGAAAACAGTTATTGAGAGTAAGATGAAGTTAAATCTTAGAGTCAACTCCATAGCCCCTGTTTCTATCATGGAAAATTTCCATGAAAACAAGTCATAATTTTTGAGAAATCAATTCCCAGTAAATCCTATCCTTTCTCTATCTTTCCTGAGGATCTATTCTGATAGAAGATCTAGATGGGAAGGTAAGAGAAACTAGCAAATCAGAAATGCATCCAGATGTTTCAAAGTGGTATAATTTTAATATACACTTTTAGTCTTCTCAAACACGCTTCTCTGAGTCTTCAAAAGGAACATCCTAGAAAAGAAAAGCGTGAAGGGATTGAACCTTCATCACCAGTCCATTGCTCACCCGAACAAGAGACTGGGATATGATGGATAATTTCGCAGTTTTATCTGTGGATTCCTAGAATGTACAGGTAGCATAATCACTTCCCTTGCTGTTCACTCTCAACTTTCAATTTTTGATTCCCTTCCCAACAGCTCGAGTCTTCAGTAAAATAAAAAGTAGTTCCTCTGCACAAAATCTAGACACATTCTTGTTCAAACTTTAGAATTCTGTCAGTGCTGACTTATCTAATAATTTTTAATAATCCATAGTATCATAATTTCACCAAAGTATAATTTATACATTTTACCAAAACAGCAAACATTTAATAAGATCTCATAATATTAAGGCAATAAGGTTTTTAAGAAATATTATTCACATTCACCAGTTTGCTATTTAATCATAAATGATTAAAATTAAAATGTGCTTGTCAAAATAGGAGATAAATTAGAGTTACAAATTAAGTTATAAATTAGAGTGACAAAGTTTATTAGGGTATAACATTTTATTCATTAGGGTGTAACATTTTTATAACTAGCTAGAATTTTATGGATATGGCTCTGAAATCAGATTCTATAATGTGAAATGTTTTATTGCCCTCTATAGAATTCACTGGGCTTCCCAGGTGACACAGTGGTAAGGAATCTACCTGCCAATGCAGGAGATGCAGGAGTTGCAGGTTTGAGCCCCTGTAGTAGAAAATGACAACCCATTCCAGTTTTCTTGCCTGAGAAATTTCAGGTACAGAGGAACTGGCAAGCAACAGTCCATGGGGTCACCAAGGGTCAGATATGATGAGCAACAGAGCACACACACACAGAATTAATTATTACCTATAATTTAAAAAAATATGAAAATCACAAATTTATACACAGATCTTTTATATGGATAAAATTTCTGGAAGGAAAGGTTCCACACTGCAAGTAGTCATCCATATTGGAATTTTTATAAGAATGCACTCATTTCATTATCATCAGAAATAATAATCTGAGGGAAGAAAAAGGAATTTTGAATACCTGTATATTTTGAAATATATTGCAAGTAATCTCATTTCTCCATAGCTTTATTCTATAAAAATAAACTATTCTAACTTAATAATACTTTCTTATGAAATTTCTGCATATAAACTGTAATTTTAAGATATATTCCTACCTAATATACACAACAGTCACATAATCCTCAGAAAGAATTTACATATGAATGCAATTTGGCTTTTGCTCTTCCAAGTACCAAAATGATTACACACACACACACACACACAGTGTATATACATATATATATATTCTTAACATGACTAATATGTGTAGAAGGACACAAAGTTAGAATAACATATATTTTCAAATGAATCTAACCTAATGCGCTACTTTAGAGAAATTTAATTTATCCAATGTCTTACTGCTTATGGCAATCTTTATGATTTTTAATCTAATACTCTTTTAGACAGAGCAAATTGTTATGATTCAAAGCATTCAGATAATAATTTCTGGCCAGCAGAACAGCAATATGCCTACTATCATAACTACTCAAATACCATTTAGAGATCCATTACATTAGTGATGTGCTATCCATAACATATTAAACTGACAAATTATGTTATGATTCAGAATATTTAATCTGTGATGAAGGACATCAAAGAAAGATAGAGAGCAAATATCTAGCACATGAAATCTTGAGTCATAAAATAGAGGGGAAGCTTTTTAGGCAAAAAGGAGACTTCAGGGATAAGTCAAGGCATGCTATCTTTGTTTGGAATTAGGATAATGAAAACAAATTTTATCTACTTCCTGGCATGCTGCGATTCGTGGGGTCGCAAAGAGTCAGACATGACTGAGCGACTGATCTGATCTGATCTGAAGGTTGGTTCAGGTTGAAAGTGAAAGTCGTTCAGTCCTGTCCTACTCTTTGTTACTCTACGCCAAAAACTTGAAATGGGTAGCCTTTCCCTTCTGCAGGAGAGCTTCCCAACCCTGGGATCAAACCCAGGTCTCCCACATTGCAGGCAGACTCTTTACCAGCTGAGCCACAAGGGAAGCCCAAGAATACTGGTTCAGATTTGCCATAAGTAATTCCATGACAGAAGTGTTTATTTCTCTGATTCATTTTAATATGAATATAAATAGTTCAAAGGATAAATTCAGATAATGGAATTGGGAGAAATGAAGCTCTTCTTAAGGATCCCTTCAGTAACAAATTCAAAACTGACAAAATCCGAAGTCAAAGAATAATCATGATTGTCCCTCAGCAAACATTTTGAAATATTCCAGAAGTTACTTATATATGTATGCCGGGAGCCGGCGAGAGACATCCCACTCGTGACAAAGTCATGAGGAAGGAGGCTCGGCATACGCAAAGGCGGGATTGAGCCTCAGGAATCCCCCTGGATATTTTCGAGCATCTACCCCAAAAAAAACAGAGTCTGGCTACTTGATTGCTTTGTACTCTTACCTCTGACTTTACTGGGGGCTGTCCCCCACCACCATCTCACTCTCTCTGTCAAAGAGTTAACTTACAGCTCCAATTAATAAAGTTCCTGGGCAACTAGGAGTGTTTAAATTCAAACCCCTCAGATGGCTCTCTAACTCGCCTGACAAGTTTACCCGGACTGCTACAGCTATGCATACGATTGTTTACAGTCTCCAGAGGCATGGGAAGCTTAAGATATTCAAATAGCTTAGAGCCTCTCAGAGTTAGAAACTGTCAGAATAAAACTAGTAAAAGATTTCATTGATGAGCCAATGCTTGTTGCCAAGTTTTCACATCCCCTGAATTGTATCCTTGAATGTGTATTAATTAATATAGTTGGTATGTAGAAAAAAAGGTAGTGGCCTTGGTGTTAGTAACTTTAGACCCTTAAGGTAATAAATTCTTCCTTTGTTGTAAACCCATTACACATCCGCCCTATACGAATGTAATTTTATCTAATACCTTCGGAAGATGGCACCAAACCTTAAAATAATTACTCTTAGAGAAAATAAGTCTTTGTTGATAAGTCTTTGTCAAGAGTCATAAAATGTTAATAGGCCTTCTGGCCAGAAGATGATGTAAATCACCTAAACCATTTGTATACGATAAATTTGCAGGAAAGAAACCCTGGTTTTTGATAAGGATCAAAGACTGCTGACTTTGCATCCCCTATTATCCTCTATGTGTAACTTAGGGTATATAAGCCCCTGTTGAAAATAAAGCTACGGGCCTTGCTCACCAAAGCTTGGTCTCCCCATGTCATTCTTCCCCTCAATTTCCAGCTGAGTCTCCATCTGGAGCGCGGATATCCTCTGCGACCACTTATTTGCCTGGACTTCTAAGACCCACTCGAGAAGGTGTCTAAGGTGGGGCACCTTCCGCTATTCGAGAGGGCGCCTGCGGCCTCCGGGGTCAGAGCTAACCTGGTGTCACGGGTTATATTGATTTTCCACGTAAACCAAGCTACTCAGGTTCTTTTCTCCACTGAATTTTCCTACTGAGCTATCCTCATTCTATTACTGTTTATATCTTTGATAAATAAATAGGTTGCCGAAGCAATCTCTCCTTTGAATACCCTGGATCAGCCGGGGCTGGACCTCGGCATATGTACATTTAAATTCCTTTACCATTTCAGGTTGGATATAATAAAAATTTGATTTGTCATTATGCCTGATTAAATAGTTCAAGAAAATATTTTGTGATAGTCTACTTTCTAATTCAGTTTCAATTTCAAACATGTTCTTCTTTCCATCCTCAAAAATATTATTCTAAATGCTTTTTACAAAGTGCAAAGTACAAGCTCCATCTTCATTAAAACAAAGAAAGGAATGCCAAATATATACACAAAATTGGAAAATAAATGAAAAAATAAATAACTGAACATGACCAGAACAGGAATTGAAAATCTAGCTGCCTATAGAAAAGGACACTGACAAAAAGCTAGTCAGTTTACTTATAGAAAACTAGAAAGACTCAGGGATCTGAGCCATGGAAGGCCTGAGTGAAAAATGGGGCAGGAAACATTAGGATTGTTTGAAAGCCTGTAGAGAGAAAACTAGATTTCTTCTCTCTTCTATCCATAGAAAATATGGTATTTATTCCCTTGCTAGCAATTCAAAATGTTCCTTGAGGATCAGCAGCATAAACATCATTCAGAAGCTTATCAGAAATATAGACTCTCCAGTCCAACTTTAAAGCTCATATATCTGAGCCTGCACTTTAAGATCCTCAGGTTTTTCCTATGCACATTAGGTTGAGAAACACTATTAAGAAATTGAACTACAGGAGTATAGGATTTGGGGATGTCAAGCAGAAGGGGGTAAAGATGAGATAATAAATGAGGATCTCCATATTAAATTGTACAACCCTCAGCTGCCTATCCCTGCCTGGGTCTGGAACACCAGCAGACTAATTTACTGCATTATCTTCAACTCCCGGTAAAAAATATTGAGAAATCATTTCTAAAGTAATGGAAGCCCTAAAAGTAACATTCTCTGTCAGGGGTCTGCAAATTAGAGCTTTCAGGCCAAATTTAGTTTACTACTTTTTTAATAAATAAAGTTTTCTTGGAACACAACCACACACATTCATTTACTATTGCCTGTGGCTTTATTCACTCACTATAAGGGCAGAGTTGAGTACAGATCTTCCTCAACTTAGACTTCCCAATATCCCCATCATAAACTGAAAATATCTTAAATTGAAAATGCATTTAATACACCTTACCTACCAAATACCAGAACTTATCTTAGCCTACTTTAAATGTACTCAGAATAATTACATTAGCCTGCAATTGGGCAAAATCATCTAATGGAAAGTCTATTCTATAATTAGGTTTTTAATATCTCATGTAATTTATTTAATACTTCACTGAATGTGAAAAATAATGTTTGTATGGGTACAGAATGGTTGTCAGCATGTTTACTGCTTACTGCCATGATCGTGTGACTAACTGGGACCTGTGACTCTCTACCACTGCCCAGCATCACATAAGAGTATACTACTGCATATCACAGCTCCAAAAAAGAACAAAATTCAAAATTTGAAGTAAGGTTTCTACTGAATGCATATCACTTTCACACAGTCACAAAGTCAAAAAATCTTTAAGTCAAGCCATTCTAAGTTGGCAACAATCTGCAGTTGTGATGATTACTATAAAGCACACATTAAACCTAAAATATTAATTTGTCCTCTACAGACAAAATTAGTCAATCCCTCATTTCATATACTGACATCTGAAGGTTCAAAGTTAAAAACAAAAACAAAAACATTGATTGATTACTTGATGATCCTAGAGAAAAAGCTATGATTAATCAACGCCCAACAATGCACATAACTTCCACTAGTGTTTCAGTGACTCATTCTAAAATGAATGGAAAGTCAAGAATACCAAACATACAAAAATTTCCACATGGAAATATATACCAGATCAACAGGAAGAAAAGAAAGACACTCAGATGACACAGAGAATGGTGGGAACAGAAGAAATTTTATAGTAAGCTATAAATGATACTATCAGTGAGCTAAAAAATGACTATCCCAACTATTAAAGGAAAAATATTACATGCATCAAAATGAATATTTATAGAGCAAGATAAAGTTCTCAGGTATTAAAGATATGGCAGATGAAGTTTTTTTTTTTTTTTTTTTATTCATGAGTGGAGAAACGTTAGTTGATAAAGTCAAATATATCTCCCAGAATGTGTTAAGAGGAAAAGTGATGGCCAGGAGGAGAGGAATAGCAGGAAGACAGGAAAGGAGGGAGAAGAGAAAGAAAGAGAGAGGGAAAGAGAGAACAAGGGGAAAAGAGGAAAGGGGAGGAGCAGGAAGAAAAGAGGATGAGAGAGAAAATAAGAAAAGAATGAAGGAACTATGGGATGACACAGAATCCCCAAAGGGAAATTAAAGAATGTCAAGAAATTCTAATGTTGGAATGTTGTAATCATTTCTCAGTATACACATATATCAAATTTATCCTGTTGTACACCTTACATTTACACAATGATATATGTCAATTATATCTTGATTAAGCTGGGAGGAGGAAGTAGTCCTTTAAAAAAAGAAACAAGGAAGCTAGAAGAAAGTAAATTATTTTAAACAAAAAATGCAAGATTTTCTTAAACAGGAGGAAATGAGTGTCCTTTGAATACTGCCTAGCAAAATGGATGTAAAAAGATCTTATCAAGGTACATCCTTATACGGTTTCAGACAAGAAAAAGCAGATGATCCTAGAAGGATTAGGTCACACAAAGAGAATGAGAAAAAACATTACAAAGATCAGAAGGCAGTGGAACACGACCTTCTTACTGCTAAGGCCAAATCATTTCTGACCTCAATGTGTGTATCAATGCAAATTATTAGTCAAAGAATAGGTTAGAGAGAAAAGAAAACCCTATCTGACACTAAGGATATTAAAATTTTACCTCTCATAAATTCAATATCATGAATGTACCAGAGAAGATACAGCAAGGAAAAGAAATATAGAATTAGAGATTCAAGGGGAGAGGAAAAAGGAGTTCCTAAAATAACATTTCAGCAGATCTTAGCAAGCAACTATAGCTGAGGAGAGTGGAATTATGTCAGATTTATGATTAATTTACCAAAGACAAACAAAACTGGAGTAGATACACTAACTGATAAGACTGACTCCTGGAAAATTGTAATAGAAGACATTTTACAGAGCTCTTGGAGAGGACAGAAGAACAGAGATGTCACAGACTTAAGAAAATTAAGCAAATGAAAGAAAAAAATAAACAAAAGGAAAATAAAAATAGGTAATTCTCTAAAGCAAGAAAAACATGATTCTTAGCTGAAAAGCAAAATATTGTACAAGAACAGAAATGTAAACAAGGTGTACTACTTGGCTTGGTAGTTAATCTTTTTCATATTATCACACTATAGAAGGAGTAACTATGGATTTAACAGAAAAATTTAATATCACCATACATAGTTAAAGAAGCAGAAAAGGGGGGCATAAGAGACATAAAATCTACAATCACTACAGGAGGAAGTCAACACATAATGTTCAAAAATGACAAAGCAAAGTAACGGAGTATTTAGTGGGTTAGATATATGGAAGTAAATGCATTTCCCTGGTGGCTCAGACAGTAAAGAATCTGCCTGCAATGCAGGAGACCTGAGTTGGATCCCTGGGTCAGGAAGAGACACTCAAGAAGGGAATGGCTACCCACTCTAGTATTCTTGCCTGGAGAATTCCATGAACAGAGAAGCCTGGTGGGCTACAGAGTTGGACACAACTGAGTGACTAATATACACACATGGCGATAAATACCGGAAGTAATTACCAAAATACTGTAAGATAGTGTTGGGAAGGTGGCAGGTATGACCATTTTTCATAACATTTAACATTTTTTGACATTTTAAACTATGTGTGCTAAGTCACCTCAGTAATGTCCGACTCTGTGCAACCCCGTGGATGTAGTCTGCCAGACTCCTCTGTCCATGGGATTCTCCAGGCAAGAATATTGGAGTGGGTTGCCATGCTGTCCTCCAGGGGAATATTCCCTTCCCAGGGGTCAAACCCAGGTTTCCTGTGTCTCGTGCATTGGCAGGTGGGTTCTTTACCACTAGAGCCACCTGGAAAGCCTGCCCTTCAATTATGATTAGGTATTTATTTAATTTAAAATATATTTTTAATATAAAGGTAAATGTAACACCCCTACAGGAAACTCACCTGTTGTTATATGAACAACTTTCCACAACTTATATTTTTTAAAAAGACTGCTCATCTCTTGAGAATTGTGATGACGGATAGAACCCTGGAGGCCTCTGAGAATTTGTGAAAATACAGACTAAAATAAAATTCAGAAAACTCTTTAATATATTCCCTTTCATAAGCTCCTATGCTGTAACTAATTCTATCATTTGAGAATCCCAGATTATCTTTATGCCAACATTTAGAATTTTTTTTTTTTTTTTGTATTGCAAAAGAAGTAGAGACTGATATGTTTAGATACCAATAACTCCCAGGTGTGTTGAAATCCAGTTTCATTTAACATTGCTTCTAGGCCCCTTTAAATCATTTCTGTGACTCAGAATGCCTCAAAATTTGATCTGTGTGTTGTCCAAATGCTGTCGGTAGCCTAGTGAAAGGTTTGATATTTTTATTGCCAAATATGTCTCCAAAAGTTTTAATCCCCTTATCTCTCCATTACCCGTTTGTGAAGCAGGCTAATGCAATATTGGTGTCAGAGTGAGTCAATAAAGTAGCAATTCAAAATACGAGGAAGGAAACTTGTCAGTTGTTGGAGGCTTAGCAGAATATCTTAAACTACTTTTCCAAACTTTTAAGTATAGGGAGACTTAACACTTGCTGGCAGGCGGGCTGTTAGTTGGGTTTAAAAATTAAAAACAACAAAACACTTGTAAACTGGTTTCTTGTAAGGGAATTTATTTACTGTGTCTAATTTGTTGGAGCTTAAATTTTACTTTTAAAGTAATTAAAAAAAAACAACAACTAGTAATTAAGGGAACTGAGATCTTGGTCCCTGTTCTACCAATTATTCAATATATTCAACAAACTTTTAATGAACACCTCAAAGTCCTGCCCTGAGATATTAAAGATGTATTAAGTGGATGAAGAACAAGATCACTTCCTAAGAAGTAAGATCAAATTATCTACACTACAAGTTTATGTTTTCCACAAAGTTTTAAACCTTGGATTATGAGGTATGTCAGACCTTTTAGAAACTCACTTTCAGGAAAATGACTCATATTTACAGGACGATTATGGCAGAGTATAGACTCTACTTCATCTCAAACCTTGATTTGGACTATTACAGATAACCACAGTGCCCTGAGAAATGCAGTGAAACAAAGAAATTAGTGTTCTTCAGGGTAAGAGCTGACCTTAGCAACCTGTCTTTTATAAAGTAAGGATTTGAAATATTAACTTCTGTTTTGTTATTGCAAGAGGCAAAGGAGTTGATAAGTCAACAAAGTCTACTTTGAAAGATTTTCATGTTAAAAAGAAAGGGTTTTGTTTGCCTAACCAACCTTCATAGGCATCTTCTGTACTAATTCCTTGACTAGTCCCTTCCTCCTAGTCTCTGCATCATTACATACTTCTTAAGACATCTCTCTAAGTATTTCAAGTGGTACTGAGTACTAAAATAGCAACAGAAATAAATAGGCTAAGAAAGCAGAAACTTTAAAATCTATGAGGTAAATTATCTAATATAGCTCTCTTTGTATCTATTTATAAAGACATAGAGAACAAGGACACAAGTCATCCATTAGCTCCCAGATATCCCTGAGACATTTTTATTCAAGTTTGTGACATTTTCCTCAGTTGAGAAGCATTCTGAAAGCTATTAAGGCTTAAAAACTCTGACATTCATAATAAGTAGAGATGGGTGAATTCAGTTTCTTAATTACAGACATTTGAGTTAGGGAAATGGATAACACCACAGTTGTTACTGTTATTTTATTTAAGACAGAAATTACAGTGCACAAAAATTCAGTTCAACTCTTCTGTTATAATCTCTCCCCAATCCAGCTAAGAGCATTACTCTGTTTTGCATCCATTAGAGCAGCCATTAAGTGTTGAATGTTTCTTTTATGTGAAAAGAGTGTGCTTTTCTCTCAAATTTAAATCACTCAGTATCTTTTGAATGTCTCTTGCATATGTATTGAATCCACAATAATTAATAATTTAACCCTACCAGGATTTTCATTCCTAATAGTCAAATATTCTTTTTTCTTTTACTTCTTTTCACAGTTAGTTTTCTTGGAGCCCATTTCACATTTTTTTCTGCCCACCAGTCAAAACACAAGCACTCAATGACATAACCATTGCAGGCAAAATGTGAATTTTACTTCTTCTCTCAAGGAAACTTATCTAGTCTCATTTCTCCCCAAATTATTCTAGATTCTGCCCAATTCCAAACAAAACCCCAGAAGGCTTTTATGTAAAAACTGGCAAGGTGATTCTAAATTCATATGGAGATAAAAGGGATCTAGAATAGGCAAAACAATCTGCATAAAGAACAGAATTGAAAGACTAACACTACCTAATTTCAAAATCTAATCTAACGCTACAATATGGTATCAGTGGAAGAGAACAGAGAATCCAGAAATGGACCCATACATGTATATGGATAATTACTTTTTACAAAGGCACAAAGGAGATTCAGTGTAGCATAATGATGTCTTTTCAAAGAGTTCTTAGATATGTTAGGTAGTTATAGTAGGAACTAGGAGTCCCAGATGGTAGTGGCTAAAAGACAGACGAAGGGAAAAGCCCGCAAAAAGGGAACAAAGGAAAACTCTAAATCCTGGAGTGAGAGCCTCTGGTGAAACAAAAATGCCCCCTTCCTGGCTAGCCTTTATTTGCATAAGGTAGATTAGTGGCGGGGGGAGGCGGTGGCGGTGGTGGGGGCGGGGGGGGGTGGCGGGGGCGGGGGCGGGGGGGGGGGCGGGGGGGGCGGGGGGGGCGGGGGGGGCGGGGCGGGGGGGCCGGGTGTGGGGAGGGAGGCACGGGGAGGAGACAAGACATATAAAAAGAGGAAGCCAAATGGATTTGGGCCTCTCCTACACACCTCAGGGATGGACTTTCTTTACCAAGTAAAACTCAGCTGTAACCGAGCTGTAACAATGGTCTGCCATTTCAAATCTTTGTTGTGGTGAGACAGAACTGAGGAAATTACACACTCTTCCCACATATCAAACACGAAAAGCATGTATCTATAAAATTCAAAAATGATAAACTGAGATTACAAAGATAAAAAACTTTTCTCCCACAAAAGATATTGACAAAAGAAGGAAAAGCTATATAGATTGGGGGAAAATACCAATCACATATCTAACAAAGGACTTATATCCAAAATATATAAAGAACTCCTAATACTCAACAGTACAAAAAAAAAAAAAAAAATCTCCATTTTTTAAATGGGCAAAATACTTGAATAAATACTTCACCAAAGAAGAAATGCAGAAGATGGACACATAATAAGCACGTGAAAAAAGTTCCAAACTTATTAGCCACTAGGGAAATGCAAATTAAAACAATAAGATACTACTATACACACCTATACAATGAGATTTTACAGCACCTCCCAGAGTTGATGATGGACAGGGAGGCCTGGCATGCTGCAGTTCATGGGGTCACAAATAGTCAGACATGACTAAGTGACTGAACTGAACTAAACTGATACACACCTAATAAAAGAAAAAAAAAAATTAGAGAACTAAGAACTCACACTACTCAGTGCTTGTCAAGATTGTGGACAAACTGGAACTCATATATTTTGCTGGTGGAAATACAAAATAGTACAGGTACGCTCAAAAACAGTTTAAAAGTGTTTTTACTGAGTGAAATATATACTTAGAGGATGCCACATTCCTCTCAAATCTTCAGTCACTCCTTCTCAGTCACCCTCACTTGTATCTGGTTTTTACCTAGACTATATGATTCATGGGGTTGCAAAGAGTCGGACACGACTGAACGACTGATCTGATCTGATCTGATACTGATATCCCTAAAGGCTTAGTTTTTGTCCCTCTTTTCTTCTTATACTCTACTCTCTCCCCAGGCAATCTAATCTACACCTTTGACTTTAATAGACATCAAATCACTGATAATTCCCAACTTTATATCATGTTTTACCTCTTCTACAGCTTCAGATCTACAAATCTGAAGACCTCCTGTATATATCACATGTGTCAAATTTGCCTAAAACTCAACATGTCCCAAACATCCTTTCTCCAAAGCTGGTCTTCTTTGAGGTTTCCTTGTTCACTGAATAGAATAACCATATTCTCAGTTCCTCAAGACTGAACAAGAATCGACACTGGCAAGTGTTTCTCCTTTTCCACTCCTTTCTCTATATCAATCACCAGTCTAATGATGTTTTCTTTAACTATCTATGAATCCCATCTTTTCATCTCAACCATATTGAAGCTACCACCATATTTCCCCAAGACTGCACCTAGAACCATCCAGCTTAGGCCAGTCTCTCTCTCCTGGTCCATTCTCCAAATAGTACATGAGCTAACCATTTAAAATTGCAAATCCAATTTTATCATTTTCCTGCTTTAACCCTTTTTCATTGGCTTTTAAGATAAAATTCTTACACAGCCAAATCCCTCTATAATCTATATATCTAGCCTCAAGTCACACTATAATTATTCCTTGTATCTTAAGTCAGTTCCTTGAAAGTGCTATACCTTTGCACACACTGTTTCCTGTTCCTAAAATGTATTTTTTTCCCTTCCTTGCCCCTTCCATTTCACAAAACACCTATATTCATTATTCCAATCTCAAATCAAACATAACTTATTTGCAGAAAATTTCACTAATTATTCAGCCTAAATTGGGTTCTCATGATATTGCATACTTCACAATACTTTCCTTCACAACAGCTTCCCAATTTGAAATCATAGATTTATCTGTGGGTATTCTTAATATACTTATTTGTGGGCTTCCCTAGTGGCTCAGAAGGTAAAAGCATCTGCCCGCAATGCGGGAGACCCAGATTCAATCCCCAGGTCAGGAAGATCCCCTGGAGAGGGAAATGGCAACCCACTCCAGTATTCTTGCCTGGAAAATTCCAAGGATTGAGGAGCCTGGTAGGCTATAGTCCATGGGGTCGCAAAGAGTCGAACACGACCGAGTGACTTCACTTTCACTTTCATTCTCAATATATGCCTCCCTCCCTATGCTGTAAGTTCCATTAAATCAATAGCCATAGTTATTTTGTTGAGCACTGTACCTTGAGTACTTTTTCACTGGTACATGAAAGTGTTAGTCGCTCAGTCGTGTCTGACTCTTTGCGACCCCATGGACTGTAGCCTGCCAGGCTCCTTTGTCCATTGGATTCTCCATGGACATGGCAAGGATACTGAAGTAGGTAACCATTCCCTTCTCCAGTAGATCTTCCTGACCCAGAGATTGAACCAGGATCTCCTGCATTACAGGAGGATTTTTTTACCGTCTAAGCCACCAAGGAAGGCTGAATAAATATATAAGGTAGAAATAATTCCTATATTATAGATGTAGAAACTGTAACTTAGAAAGGTAATAAAACTTACTTCTATGCCACACTGCAATAAGGAGGAAGAAGCAGAATTCGAATCCAAGTACACAGAATTCTAAAGTATGTTCACTTATTCAGCTGAGTCATTCCCTTTATCCTAATTGTTTCAGCTAATTAGATACAGAAACTCATGATAGGTTTGTCCATCATTTCTCTTTAATTTAAACAGCTTTAATGAACAGTTTCAAATAGCAATTATTATCTCAGTACACTGCCAACTAACTGAATCTACAGCACCCACTCCACTTAGGCAGTAGCAAATTCTAGATGACCAATGAGAATGAGCCTGTCTAGAGCATACATAACTAGTGGATCAAAATGTTCTCAGAAAGTTAAATTTATCCCCCATTTTGTCCAGCAGCTGGCAAAGCTACAATTGGCAATTGTGGAAAGATGGTTTGCCACATGCAGGTGGTAGAAGAGAATTAAATGACAAACACACAAAAATGTGGTTTTCAGCTGTTGCACAGTGCTACTATGTTAGCCAAGAAAGAAGTGGAATTTCTAGTGGTTTGAATTTCCTGAGATTCTATATTCCAGTCAAAAGAGTTCAAATTAAGGGCAAGACTTCCCAAACAACAACATAGCACATGACTTTTCCTTTTATGTCTCTTCTGTTTCATATCTAGCCTAAGTTAGAATTGAGTTATAATGCTGGTTGACTTGGCTGATGTTAACTGCTGACATTAACACTTTTTCTCTATTATTAAATGATTATCTAATACAGTTTAATAACTCTCATTTGAAATTCCCCTCACAAGTTTTGACAAAAGTTTTGTCAGAATTTTGGAAAAAAAAAAAAGTAATGCTGACATGGTATCTTCTATCGCCCATCTGCCAGGAAAATCTAAGTTTCTTATAAATATAGAAAATTATTATGTCTGTAAATAAGGAAAAGTTGATGTTCAATATGATAGGGCTGATAAAAATGTTAGTGGAAATTTTTTGGTTTTCTTTTTCTGTTGCTTTTCATTTCCTGTATTTACATTATCAGATTGTGGGTAGTGTTTGCTCAGAAACTCTTGTTAAAAGTCTATTGTTGTCCTTGCTGATTAATTTTACCCTGCATTGCTGAAAAGAGAAAAATTCATTAAAAAATAGAACTGAAAAAGAAGAGGCAATATAAGTCAAATTGTAATTTTAATATATATGATATAATACAATTAATAAAGAAGTATAACATCATACCAATGAAATGTATGAAAGATATGAAGGTACAAATTCTCTAGGTAGTGTATTATTACAGGTATCCCTTTAACTGTAAAAATTAAGAGAAAACAAACAAAAAACAAGCTTATCCAAATCTATTCCAATCAAGACACAATGACTTAATGAAACTATCCATCTTAAAACACTGCTTTAAAGAGTAACTCCAACTTTCCTTGCTTCCAAGTCTCTCACTCTTCACTATGTCAGAGTATTTTCATGGGGTATTTCCTACCTTAAAATGAATACTTCATTAAAATGATGAAATAACAGTGATTCTTCTGAGATGGTAGCTGTTTGTCCCTGGGCTCTAGCTTCTCTTGCTTTTGAAGGAGATGGAACCTTCTCTAAGTGATATGTACACCCCTTTACCAAGACTCATCCAACCCTAGTAATATCCCTCTCTTGCCACCAAAATCAGGAGTCTAATTCTATGAGATACCCAAGATTATTATATCAGAAGCAACATTTTCCCCTCTCCAACAGCTTTGGACATCTCTGGCACTTAATGTTTTCTCTACAGGATGCCCACCATCAGCTTTTTCCCTCCCTTCTAATAAATTTTATTGTTTCAGTAAACATACAAAGTAGCTACTATGTTCCAGACTCAGAGGAAGAAATGTCTGACAATGAACAAAACAGAGATTGTCCCTCCCCTATCACAGATTAGACAATAAGTACATCAACGTGAGTAAATAAAAGTTTGATCTTAGGGTCTCTCTCTTATTGTTCACAACTCGCATTCATGCTTCCCTGGCAAGTACTTCCTTAAAACAATATTCTGATAACTAGATTTTTTTTATTTTCTTTTAAGGAACAATAACTTTTAGGGGCACCCATAGCTGATATTTTTACAACACCTCCTGAAATGCCACAAAATGAAGAAAAACAATAATTCTCTATTAGTACGATTCAGAGAAGATTCCACAATTTCCTCCCTTCCTGGTTATAAAATAATGAAGCTTAGATAGGCTGAGGTGCATTGCTACACTTAAATTTCAGTAATTTTTTTTGTTTCACCTTTAATATTTAGTTTTATAATAGATGATATAAAGGAGTTAATCTAGTAGTTTTGCTCATCACTAAAAAATTGGCTAGAAAAGAGTTTTGGGGGCAAGTCATGTAATATTGAGATTCTTATGAGATCATAAGAATCATTTGGGGAACAAAAAACAAGAAAAAAAAAAAAAAAAACAAGACAAAACACATCTGTCCAGGCCCTTCACTGCACTGGTATTTTTTTAAAGTACTCTGAGAATTCTCATGTGCAGTCACAATGAAGTGATTACCTGCAAATGAAACCTAACATTTACCTATGGATTTCTGTACTCTCTCTGCCTGTCCCTTTCTCAACTTTTTATTTACTGCCCACGCCCAGAGTTTCATGTAGATTTTTTTTTTATTTACCTTATTTGATCATTTCAATTTTCCCTTTGCAGGATGCTTACAGAGACTCTTTACATTTTTGCTGACTGTCAGATAAACTGATTTCTCAGTGGTTCCCATTCTAGTATCCAAACTGCCTAAAAAGTCCTACCTAGATCATTCTCACTTTTGTGACAAAGCATTTCTTTGCTGCCTAAACTTACAAAATGTTATTCCAGAGCCTGTTTGACAAGCATTACAGGTTTCATTTTCATGATTTCTAGCAATTTGAAGGAAAATGTTTCCACTGATTCAACACTACTACTCACGGATTTTCCACAGCTCATGATAAATGGCAGCACATCTGCCATCAAGAAAACAACCAGCCATTCTTAGTAGCATCAAACATACAGATAAGGAAGTATTTTTTCTGCAGAAAATCATCATAAGGATTTTTTTCCAAGGAGATATATAAAAGCACATTTACTTATATGTTTTTTGTGCACATAATGAAAGCCTAAAACTCTCATTTATTTTTAGTTAAGTAAATAAAAATCTCTAAGTGTCTACTTTATGCTTCCCTTCTAGCTGTTGGTAAAGAATCTCCTGCAGTGCAGGAGACCCAGGTTCGATTCCTGGGTCAGGAAGATTCCCCTGGAGAAGGACATAGCAACCTGTTCCAGTATTCTTTTTTTTTTTTTTTTTAAAGAGATACAATATCTGGAGTTTATTTTCAATTAGAAACACAATCAAGCTTTTATCTAGCCTTTCCTTTGGGAAACAAGACTCAGCCACAGCCATATCAACTGATAAGCAGCATAGAGTTTCTTTTTATAGATATCCCAGTTAATAAAGTAGGAAGGAATGATAAACTACTAACCTTCACAACATCTAATGCAAGAATAAATCTAGGCCTTCACTCTCAAATTGTTTTATCTTTTGATAAAATTACATATACTGTGACTTTTCTGGTGGTCCGGTTAAAACTCCATGCTTCTAATTCTGGGGGTGAGAGTTTGATCCCTGGCCAAGGAACTAAGATCCCACATGCCTGCCACTTGATGTGGCAGAAGAAAAAAAAAAAAAAAATACACCATTTATACAGAGTCTGCCAAAAAAAAAAAGATAAAACATTTACCTGATCAAGCCTCTAAATATAGGGGACAAAAACCAGGTTGTGTTTCTATGGTCACACAGTCACTAAAATTCAGATTGGAGAAAATGAGGAGATAAAATAGCCAGTTTCATTAACAAATAACTTAAAATATAAAAAGAATGGAAAAGGAACAGAGAGATAAGGCAGATAACCAATAATAATGAACAACCCTTTCTTGGATACTGATTTGAACAAATAAACTATTTAAGAAAATATAAACTTCAGATAACCAATAACAATTAACAACCCTTTCTTTAACACTGATTTGAACAAATAAACTATTTAAGAAAATATAAACTTTTCATACAAATGAGAAAACTTGAATGTTGGTAAGGTATTTGATATTAAGAAATTAATTTACAGCTTTAGTCATAAAAATGACATTGTGCATGTGAAAAATAGACAGCTAGTGTGAAGTTTTGTATAGCTCAGGAGCTCAGCTCGGTGCTCTGCAATGACCTATAGAGGTGGGATGTGGGGGTGAGAGGGAGGCTCAAAAGGGAGGGTATATGTGTATACATATAGCTGATTCACTTCATTGTACAACAGAAACAAACACAACATTGCAAAGCAATTATACTCCAATAATAGAATTTAAAAATAAAAAAATTTTAAAGACATTGTATAGCTGTATCTGAAATCAGTCTTTGTCTTTCGAATGTACTGAAGTGTTTACACATGAAATAATATGATGTCTTGGACTTGCCTCCAACTAATCCAGACTTAGTGGGAGATAGTTGAGGACAGAAGAGCCTGGCCAGCTACAGTCCCTACGGTCGCAAAAGAGTCGGACACAACTTAGCAACTGAACAACAGGAACAATCCAGAGTGGAGCAGAGGAAAGTGGAGGGAAAATGAGACATCGTTATTTATGACACATGTATAAGGGTCATAATACCCTCTCCACTTCTGTATATGTTTGAAAGTTTCTATAATAAAAAAGTTTTAATCCAAATGAAAGAAAACCATATTGACCGAGGAATTTGTGGGGGCAGGTTATACAACAAATCATTAACATCAGTTACTCAGGGAAACAGGATTACTGATGAGTTCTTTTTTTCCTTTGTTTTCTCCATATTATTAATTTTGTTACAGTGATCATGAACATTGACATGCTAAACATGTGGAAATTTTAAACAGCACATCTCTAAGAAAAGCAGAAGTGAAAATCTAAAATTGACTTAAAAATTGGAGCTAAATTTGTACAGTGGTTTTATGTATATGAAGTATGTATTTCTTGTGAGGCAACACATATAAGATGTAAATAGTTCCAGTCAATGACTGCAGCTGGTAAAACTGATGATAAGCTCAGTAAAAATTATTCAATGCAGAGTACGTGACTCTGCATTTGGAGTCACGTACATTAAAAATACTCCTAAGCAACTCTTCACAGGTCCTGTTGTTGCTATAGGTTACATCTTCCTTGCCATCGTCAGTTCCTTGTTTCCACGCCTCTTCATTCAGAGATAATTTTTTTCACCACTGAATCCTGAGTTAAAAGTTCAGAGCTCTGATCAGAGGTGGAATCAAAGTCAAGTGCTAAGTTACTAAAATCATTTCCATTACAATAGTTAGTCAAATCCTTGTTAGCAAAGAGCTCCCTTTTTGTGATTTGCTGTGTCAAAGATGTATAATTCTGGGAGTTCTGTGATCTCAGCCTTGAGATGTTTTCAGAACTTGTGAGGATAAGTGAGTATGTTGCATTCTCAGGAGAGCTGATATGAGAGATGGATGGGGTTCTTGGAGACACTATCTGAGACTGTGAAGTGAAGGCGCCGTCTTTCTCAGGACTGAAGTAGAGCATGTCGAGCAGAGGGATGTGCTCATCCATCATTTTTTTCAGGATCTCTTCAAAATCTTTCTTGGGGTTAGTCTGTGGGCTGTAAAAACTGCTAGACTGGTGTTTGATCATTGGTTGGATGGGATCAGAAATGTCTTCTCTCTTTTGGATGGCTCACAGTTTTCTACAGACGCTATCCATGGGGTTATGCCGCTTCTCAGCTACCTTCTTTGCAGAGATCATTGTTGACTTTCCTCCAGTGATACAGAGGAAGTGCTTTCACTTCACCAGCATCCAAGAACCATCTTCTGAGAACTCAGAATGGAGAGTGAGGCCTTCAGGACCAGATGATGGGGGTGAAGCTAAAGTCATCTCTCCGATATTCTTGCCTAGAGAATTCAGTGGATAGAGGAGCCTGGCGGGCTACACTCCATGGGATTGCAACAGGGTTGGATGTGACTTAGCAACTACCATCACCAAGTGTCTACTAAAGTGTCATATTATGATAAGTACAGCAGAGGTAATACAAAAAAGAAAGGAGAATATAATAAAAATAAGAAGAAAGGGAATGGGTATGGTGGGGTGGAGCAGACAGGTATGGCATAAGCCCTCTTGGAGGAGGTCACCATTAACTCCACCACAGAGCTGCCAGAACTTACACAGGACTAGGAAATAGACTTTTGGAGGGCACAAACAGAACTTGTACACACCAGGACCCAGGAGAAAGGAGCAGTGACCCCAAAAGAGACTGACCCAAACTTGTCCCAGAGTGTCCAAGAGTCTCTAGCAGAGGCGTGGGTCAGCAGCGGCATGATGCAGGGTTGACAGCACTGAGTGTAGCAGTACAGGCATGGACTTTTTGAAGGAGATCACCATTATCTTCATTACCTCCACCATAGTTTCCGTTCAGTTCAGTTTCAGTTCAGTCGCTAAGTCCTATCTGACTCTGTGACCCCATGGACTGGAGCATTCCAGGCCTCCCTGTCTATCACCAATACCCAGAGTTTACCCAGACTCATGTCTATTGAGTCTGCTCTGTTGTCCCCTTCTCCTCCCACCTTGAATCTTTCCCAGGATCAGTGTCGCTTCAAATGAGTCAGCTTTTTGCATCAGGGGACCAAAGTATTGGAGTTTCAGCTTCACCATCAGTCCTTCCAATGAACACTCAGGACTGATCTCTTTTAGAATGCACTGTTGGATCTCCTTGCAATCCAAGGGACTCTCAAGAGTCTTCTCCAACACCACAGTTCAGAAGCATCAATTCTTTGGCGCTCAGCTTTCTTTATATTCCAAATCTCACATCCATACATGACTACTAGAAAAACCATAGCCTTAACTAGACAGACTTTGCTGGCAAAGTAATGTCTCTGCTTTTCAATATGGTGTCTAGGTTGGTTATAACTTTCCTTCCAAGGAGTGAGCCTCTTTTAATTTCATGGCTTCAATCACCATCTGCAGTGATTTTGGAGCCCAAAAATTTAAGTCAGACACTGTTTCCACTGTTTCCCCATCTATTTGCCATGAAGTGATGGGACCTGATGCCATGATCTTAGTTTTCTGAATGTTGAGGTTTAAGCCAACTTTTTCACTCTCCTCTTACACTTTCATCAAGAGGCTCTTTAGTTCTCCTTTGCTTTGTGCCATAAGGGTGGTGTCATCTGCATGTCTGAGGTTACTGATATTTCTCCCGGCAATCTTGATTCCACCTTGTGCTTCATTCAGCCCAACATTTTGCATGATGTGCTCCACGTATAAGTTAAATAAACAGGGTGACACTTTTCAGCCCTGAAATACTCCTTTCCTGATTTGGAACCAGTCTGTTATTCCATGTCCAGTTCTAACTGTTGCTTCCTGACCTGCATACAGGTTTCTCAAGAGGCAGGTCAGGTGGTCTGGTATTCCCATCTCTTTTAGAATTTTCCACAGTTTATTGTGATCCACACAGTCAAAGGCTTTGGCATAGTCAATAAAACAGAAACAGATGTTTTTCAGGAATTCTCTTGCTTTTCAATGATCCAGTGGATGTTCGCAATTTGATCTCTGCCTTTTCTAAATCCAGCTTAAATATCTGGAAGTTCATGGTTCATGTATTGCTGAAGCCTGGCTTGGAGAATTTTGAGCATTACTTTGCTAGCATGTTGCAATTGTGTGGTAGTTTGAGCATTCTTTGGCATTGGGATTAGAGAGAAAACTGACCTTTTCCAGCCCTGTGGCCACTGCTGAGTTTTCCAAATTTGCTGACATATTGAGTGCAGCACTTCCACAGCATCATCTTTCAGAATTTGAAATAGCTCAACTGATATTCCATCACCTCCACTAGCTTTGTTCATAGTGATGCTTCCTAAGGCCCACTTGACTTCACATTCCAGGATGTCTGGCTCTAGGTGAGTGATTATACCATTGTGATTATCTGGGTTGTGAAGATCTTTTTTGTATAGTTCTTCTGTGTATTAATGCCACCTCTTCTTAATATCTTCTGCTTCTGTTAAGTCATAACATTTTTGTCCTTTATTGAGCCCATCTTTGCATGAAATTTTTTCTTGGTATCTCTTGAATAGATCTCTAGTCTTTCCGATTCTATTGTTTTCCTCTATTTTTTTGCACTGATCACTGAAGAAGGCTCTCCTATCTCTCCTTGCTATACTTTGGAGCTCTGCATTCAAATGGCTATATCTTACCTTTTCTCCTTTACTTCTCTTCTTTCACAACTATTTGTAAGGCCTCCTCAGACAGTCATTTTTCTTTTTTGCATTTCTTTTCCTTGGATATGATCTTGATTCCTGCCTCCTGTAAAATGTCACAAACCTCCATCCATAGTTCATCAGGCACTCTGTCTATCAAATCTAGTCCCTTAAGCTATTTGTCACTTCCACTGTATAATCATAAAGGATTAGATTTAGGACATACCTGAATGGTCTAGTGGTTTTCTTCACTTTCTTCAATTTAAGTCTGAATTTGGCAGTAAGTTCATGATATAAGCCACAGTCAGCTCGTGGTCTTGTTTTTCCTGATGGTATAGAGCTTCTCCATCTTTGGCTGCAAAGAATATAATCAATCTGATTTCGTTGTTGACCATCTGGTGATGTCCATGTGTAGAGTCTTCTCTTGTGTTGTTGGAAGAGGGTTTTTGCTATGACCAGTGCGTTCTCTTGGCAAAATTCTATTAACCTTTGCCCTGCTTATTCTGTACTCCAATGCCAAATTTGCCTGTTACCTCAGGTGTTTCTTGATTTCCTACTTTTGCATTCCAGTCCCCTATGATGAAAAGGACATCTTTTTGGGTGTTAGTTCTGGAAGGTTTTGTAGGTCTTCAACAAAGAAGACCTACAACAGTTGAAGCTGTTCAACTTCAGCTTCTTCAGTGTTACATGTCGGGAAGGTTTTGTAGGTCTTCAACAAAGAAGACCTACAACAGTTGGAGCTGTTCAATTTCAGCTTCTTCAGTGTTACATGTCGGGACATAGACTTGGATTACCATGATATTGAATGGTTTGCCTTGGAAACAAACAGAGATCATTCTATTGTTTCTGAGATTCCATCCAAGTACTGCATTTCGGACTCTTTTGTTGACTATGATGGCTACACCATTTCTTCTAAGGGATTCCTGCTCGCAGTAGTACATATAATGGTCATCTGAGTAAATTCACCCATTCCAGTCCATTTGAGTTCACTGATTCCTAGAATGTCGACATTCACTCTTGCCATCTCCTATTTGACCATTTCCTATTTATCCTTTTCATGGACCTAACATTCCAGGTTTCTATGCAATATTGCTCTTTACAGCATCAGACCTTGCTTCCCTCACCAGTCACATCCACAACTGGGTGTTGTTTTCGCTTTGGCTCCATCACTTCATTCTTTCTGGAGTTATTTCTCCACTGATTTCCAGTAGCATATTGGGCACCTACCGATCTGGGAAGTTCATCTTTCAGTGTCCTATCTTTTTGCCTTTCATACTGTTCATGGGGTTCTCAAGGTAAGAATACTGAAGTGGTTTGCCATTCCCTTCTCCAGTGGACCACATTCTGTCAGATCTCTCCACCATGACCCATCCATTGTGGGTGGCCCTACAAGGCATGGCTTAGTTTCATTGAGTTAGACAAGGCTGTGGTCCATGTGATCAGATTGGCTAGATTTCTGTGATTGTGGTTTAGTCTGTCTGCCCTCTGATGCCCTCTCTCAGCACCTACCATCTTGCTAGGGTTTCTCTTACCTTGGATATCGGGTATCTGTTCAACTGCTCCAGCAAAGCGCAGCTGCTGCTCCTTATCTTGGACGTGGGGTTTCTCCTCTAGGCCACTTGACACTCCAGCACGGAAGCCACCATAGTTTGGCCCCAGATAAATAACAGGGAGGGAACACAGCTCCACCCATCAAAAGATAATTGGATTAAAGATTTACTGAGTATGGCCCCGCTCATCAGAGCAAAACCCAGTTTCCCCCTCAGTCAGTCTCTCCCATAATCCATAAGCCTCTTATCCTTCACCATCAGAGTGCAGACAGACTGAAAACCACAATAAGAGAAAACTAACCAATCTGATTACATGGACCACAGCTTTGTCTAACTCAACAAAACTATGAGCCATGCCATGTAGGGCCATTCAATAAGACAAATCATGGAGGAGAGTTCTGACAAAATGTGGTCCACTGGAGAAGGGAGTGGCAAACCATTTCAGTATTCTTGCCTTGAGAACCCCATGAACAGTACAAAAATGCAAAAATATAGGACACTGAAAGGTGAACTCCCCAGATCAGTAGGTCCCAATATGCTACTAGAGATGGGTGGAGGAATAACTCCAGAAAAAAATCAAGAGACAGAGCCAAAGCAAAGCAACACCCAGTTGTGGATGTGACTGGTGATGGAAGCAACGTCCAATGCTGTAAAGATCAATATTGCATAGGAACATGGAATGATAGGTCCATGAATCAAGGCAAATTGGAAGTACTCAAACAGGAGATGACAAGAGTGAACGTCCACATTTTAGGGATCAGCGAATGAAAATGGACTGGAATGGGTGAATTTAACAGATGACCATTTTATCTACTACTGTGGGCAGGAATCCCTTAGAAGAAATGGAGTAGCCATCATAGTCAACAAAAAGATTCTGAAATGCAGTACTTGCATGCAGTCTTAAAAAAAGACAGAATGATCTCTGTTTGTTTCCAAGGCAAACCATTCAATATCATGGTAATCCAAGCCTATGCCCAACATGTAACACTGAAGAAGCTGAAGTTGAACGGCTCCATGAAGACCTACAAGACCTTCTAGAAATAACACCCAAAAAAGATGTCCTTTTCATCATAGGGGACTGGAATGCAAAAGTAGAAAACAGGCAAATTTGACGTTGAAGTACAGAATAAGCAGGGCAAAGGTTAATAGAATTTTGCCAAGAGAATGCACTGGTCATAGCAAAAACACTCTTGCAACAACACAAGAGAAGACTCTACATATGGACATCACCAGATGGTCAACACTGAAATCAGATTGATTATATTCTTCGCAGCCAAAGACAGAGAAGCTCTATACAGTCAGGAAAAATGAGACCAAGGGTTGACAGTGGCTTAGATCATGAACTTATTGCCAAATTCAGACTTAAATTGAAGAAAGTGGAGAAAACCACCAGACCATTCAGCTATGACCTAAATCAAATCCCTTACGAATATACAGTGTAAATGAGAAATAGCTTTAAGGGATTATATATGATTGATGGAGCGCCTGAAGAAGTATGGACGGAGGTTCATGACATTGTAGAGGAGGCAGGATTCAAAAACATCCCCAAGAAAAAGAAATGCAAAAATGCAAAATGACTTTCTGAGGAGGTCTTACAAGGAGCTGTGAAAAAGATAGAAGTGAAAAGCAAAGGAGAAAAGGTAAGATATACCCATTTGAATGCAGCGTTCCAAAGTATACCAAGGAGAAATAAGAAAACCTTCCTCAGTGATCAGCAGAAAGAAATAGAGGAAAACAATAGAATCAGAAAGACTAGAGATCTCTTGAAGAAAATTAGAGCTATTAAGAGAACATTTCATGCAAAGATAGGCTCAATAAAGGACAGAAATGTTATGACTTAAGCAGAAGATATTAAGAAGAGGTGGAAATAATATACAGAAGAACTATACAAAAAAGATCTTCACAACCCAGATAATCACAATGGTATAATCACTCACCTAGAGCCAGACATCCTGGAATGTGAAGTCAAGTGGGTGTTAGGAAGCATTACTATGAACAAAGTTAGTAGAGGTGATGGAATACCGGTTGAGCTATTTCAAATCCTAAAAGATGATGCTATGAAAGTGCTGCACTCAATATGTCAGCAAATTTGGAAAACTCAGCAGTGGCCACAGGACTGGAAAAGGTCAGTTTTCATTCCAATCCTAAAGAAAGGCAATGCCAAAGAATGTTCAAACTATCACATAATTGCACTCATCTCACAGACTACTAAAGTAATGCTCAATATTCTCCAAGCCAGGCTTCAACAGTACATGAACCATGAACTTCTAGATGTTCAAGCTGGATTTAGAAAAGGCAGGGGAACCAGAGATGAAATTGTCAACATCCACTGGATCATCGAAAAAGCAAGAGAGTTCCTGAAAAGTATCTGTTTCTGCTTTTTGACTGTGCCAAAGCCTTTGATTTTGTGGATCACAACAAACTGTGGAAATTTCTTCAAGAAATGAGAATACCAGACCACCTGACCTACCTCTTGAGAAATCTGTAAGCAGGTAAGGGAGAAGCAGTTAGAACTGGACCTGAAATGAGGGAAAGGAGTATGTCAAGGCTGTATGCTGTCACCTTGCTTATTTAACTTATATGCAGAGTACATCGTGAGAAACACTGGGCTGGATGAAGCACAAGCTGGAATCAAGAATGCTGGGAGAAATATCAATAACCTCAGATATGCAGGTAACACCACCTTTATGGCAGAAAGCGAAGGAGAACTAAAGAGCCTCTTGATGAAAGTGTAAGAGGAAAGTAAAAAGTTGGCTTAAAGTTAACATTCAGAAAACTAAGATCATGGCATCAGGTCCCATCACTTATGGCAAATAGATGGGGAAACAGTGGAAACAGTGGCTGACTTAATTTTTTGGGCTTCAAAATCACTGTAGATGGTGATTGCAGCCACGAAATTAAATTAGGCTTACTCCTTGGAAGAATGGTTATGACCAACCTAGATATCGTATTATAAAGCAGAGACATTACTTTGTCAACAAAGATCTGTCTAGTCAAAGCTATGCTTTTGCCAGTAGTCATGTATGGATGTGATATTTGAACTCTAAAGAAAGCTGAGCGCAGAAGAATTGATGCTTTTGAACTGTGGTGTTGGAGAAGACTCTTGAGAGTCCCTTGGACTGCAAGGAGATCCAACCAATCCATCCTAAAGGAAATCAGTCCTGAATATTCATTGGAAGGACTGATGCTGGAGCTGAAACTCCAGGACTTTGGCCACCTTGATGTGAAGAACTGACTCATTTGAAAACACCCTGATTTGGGGAAAGATTGAAAGTGGGAGGAGGAGGGGACAACAGAGGATGAGATGGTTGGATAGCATCACTGACTCAATGGACATGAGTTTGAGTAAACTCCAGAAGTTGGTGATAGACAGGGAGGCCTGGGGTCTTGCAGTCCATGGGGTCGCAGAGTTGGACATGACTGAGTGACTGGACTGAACTGAAGAAAGGGAAGAAAAAAGAAAAACTAAGAGGAGGAAAGAAAACTATCTCAAGAGATTAAAGGAAGAGAAGACAGTTGTATCAAGAGGCCTGTGTTGTTATTGTTTTTTAGTTGCTCAGTCATGTCTGACTGTTTGTGACCCTATAGACTGTAGCCTGCCAGGCTCTTCTGTCCATGGGGATTCTCCAGGCAAGCATACTGGAACAGGTTACCATTTCCCTCTCCAAGGGATCTTCCTTACCCAGAGATCAAGCCTGGTTCACCTGCTTTGGAAGGTGGATTCTTTACCACTGAGCCACCAGGGAAGACCCATATTGGAGACAGTTCCTTAAATTATGTCATTTTACCATCTTGGTTGTATGTCATGCATGAGGCATCTGACCTTCATCCAAAGATAGATTAGTGAGAGAAGCTTCAGAAATAAACCTAGAGTGTCCTTTAATAATTTAATTAAATTTTACATTAATATACCCTAACATCAAAGAACTATCCAGGAAATGAGTCTCAATAGACACAGACCTCAATTAACAATTTGGGATGCCCTGGGATTTCTTTGGAAGGAATGATGCTAAAGCTGAAACTCCAGTACTTTGGCCACCTCATGCGAAAAGTTGACTCATTGGAAAAGACTCTGATGCTGGGAGGGATTGGGGGCAGGAGGAGAAGGGGACAACAGAGGATGAGATGGCTGGATGGCATCACTGACTCGATGGATGTGAGTCTGAGTGAACTCCGGGAGTTGGTGAGGGACAGGGAGGCCTGGCGTGCTGTGATTCATGGGTCGCAAAGAGTCGGACACGACTGAGTGACTGATCTGATATATATGGGTTACTTATGGGTTTTCAGAAGTCTAGAGGAAGGAACTAGTGAGAAAAGAAATTGAAGAGCTAAGCATATACCAGAGAGAAAGGGGGAGAGCAGAGAAGAACTTGAACAAGAAGGAAAAGGAGGGAAAAAAGGAAAAGAGATGGGTAAAATAATATCAGCGTGTCTTTGCAGTGCCTTTCCTATTACCTGGAATGACCCTAGACCCCTTGTTCAACTTGTGAACACCTTCATGAGGTGTCAACTTAAACACCATTTCTGAGGAGGAGTCATCTGTGAATCTTCAGGCAGAATTGATTATTTCTATACACACACATACATAAAGGTATACAGACGGACACATACATTACATACACACATACATACATACACTGATTTGTCAATTTTGTTGTTCAGTGACCAACTCCTGTCCGACTCTTCAAGACTCATGAACTGCAACACACCAGGCTTCCATGTCCCTCACCATCTCCCAGAGTTTGCCCTAGTTCATGTCCTTTGAATCATATCCCTCACATATTTGTCACATTCTCCCACACGCTATGAGTTCCTTAAGAATAGAAACAAAGCTGTATTTGAGATTCCAATGCCTTACACATTTAAAGCTTTCCTTGTGGCTCAGACAGTAAGGAGTCTGCCTGCAATGTGGGAAAGCCAGGTTAGATCTTTGGGTCAGGAAGATCCTCTGGAGAAGGAAATGGCAACCCACTCCAGTATTCTTGGCTGGAAAATCCCATAGATGGAGCAGCCTGTGGGGCTACAGTCCATGGGGTCACAAAGAGTCAGACACAAGAAACTTCACACATTTAAATGCTAATAACTGCTTGATGGATAATTGAATATATGAAAGCATTTGTAAACACTATGGCATAAACTATAAAGCAGTGCATGTAAAAAAATAAACGGAGGCTTGGTATCTGTCAGATTTGAATTAAATGATTTCTTCACCATCTCTAAGATGTGATCTTGAGTATATGTTAATCAATTAATCCCAGGTTTCCTCATATCTAAAATGGAGATGATGACTACTTACTCCATAAGATTATCAAAATTATACAAATACAGTTTGAGAAACTTCCTCACGTAAAACAGCTCTATAATAAATATCCTTTAATCCCCAATAAAAACCTTGCAATCTATAGTGATGGAAAGCAGATAGTGATGGCTGAGGGCTCAAGATAGGAAAGAGACAAAAGGAAAATGGGAACAAGGAGTCTCTCTAATGTGATAAAAATTGTTCTAAAACTGGGTGTGGTGATATTTATACAACTGAAAACTTACTAAAAAGATACTGAATTTTACACTAAAAATGAGTGAATTTTATAGTTTATAAATTACGCTTCAATAAAGCTGTTTTGTTTTTAGCATGACGGAGGATTAGAGAAGAGAGCAGGTAGAAATTAAGTGAAACATTAGCCATAACTGCTTAAATTGGGTTTTGTGTATAAGGGGTTTATAAACTGGCTTTAATTTTGCATATTTTTCAGAATTTCCACAATAAAAAAATAATCTGAAAAAAAGAGAATGCTGTAATTAATGACAAGTTTTATAATTCTAACACTGTTAAATTTACCTAGTTCCTTAAATGAGATATAAGGTCACATTTCTTAACAAATATAATGCTGGTACAAAATAAGAATAAAGGATGACTGGAAGGCATAGGCCAAAATCTTTTCAGCTGTCACTGAGAAGCACAGGCTAGTTGAAGGTAATTCTTCAGTTCAGTTCAGTCACTCAGTCATGAAACAGGAAAGAGAGGTAGAGGAGGAAAAGGGGGAAAAAAGAGTTGCACTTATTGACTTTCTAATTGCCAGATCTATATATATAATTTTGACAATAATTTATGAAAAAATGATAATCATTTCAGTTTAAATACTTGTGTAGGGATGGGATGAGGTGGGAGGTGGGAGGTTCAAGAGGGAGGGGACATATAAATACCTATGGCTGATTCATGTTAATGTATGGCAAAAACCAACACAATCAGTTCAGTTCAGTTCAGACGCTCAGTCGTGTCCGACTCTGCGACCCAATTAATCGCAGCACACCAGGCTTCCATGTCCATCACCAAATCCCGGAGTTCACTCAGACCACGTCCATCGAGTCAGTGATGCCATCCAGCCATCTCATCCTCTGTCGTCCCCTTCTCCTCCTGCCCCCAATCCCTTCCAGGATCAGACTCTTTTCCAATGAGTCAACTCTTCACATGAGGTGACCAAAGTACTGGAATTTCAGCTTTAGCATCATTCCTTCCAAAGAAATCCCAGGGCTAATCTCCTTGAGAATGGACTGGTTGGATCTCCTTGCAGTCCAGGGGACTCTCTAGAGTCTTCTTCAACACCACAGTTCAAAAGCATCAATTCTTCGGCGCTCAGCTTTCTTTAGAGTTCAAATATCACATTCATACATGACTGCTGGAAAAACCATAGTCTTGACTAGACAGACCTTTGTTGGCAAAGTAATGTCTCTGCTTTTCAATATGCTATCTAGGTTGGTCATAACTTTCCTTCCAAGGAGTAAGCGTCTTTTAATTTCATGGCTGCAATCACCATCTGCAGTGATTTTGGAGCCCAGAAAAATAAAGTCTGACACTGTTTCCACTGTTTCCCCATCTATTTCCCGTGAAATGATGGGAACGGATGCCCTGATCTTCGTTTCCTGAATGTTGAGCTTTAAGCCAACTTTTTCACTCTCCACTTTCACTTTCATCAAGAGGCTTTTTAGTTCCTCTTCACTTTCTGCCATAAGGGTGGTGTCATCTGCATATCTGAGGTTATTGATGTTTCTCCTGGAAATCTTGATTCCAGCTTGTGCTTCTTCCAGCCCAGTGTTTCTCATGATGTACTCTGCATATAAGTAAATAAGCAGGGTGACAATATACAGCCTGGACGTACTCCTTTTCCTATTTGGAACCAGTCTGTTGTTCCATATCCAGTTCTAACTGTTGCTTCCTGACCTGCATATAGGCTTCTCAAGAGGCAGGTGAGATGGTCTGGTATTCCCATCTCTTTCAGAATTTTCCACAGTGTATTGTGATCCACAGAGTCAAAGGCTTTGGCATAGTCAATAAAGCAGAAATAGATGTTTTTCTGGAACTCTCTTGCTTTTTCCATGATCCAGCAGATGTTGGCAATTTGATCTCTGGTTCCTCTGCCTTTTCTAAAACCAGCTTGAACATCAGGAAGTTCATGGTTCACATATTGCTGAAGCCTGGCTTAGAGAATTTTGAGCATTACTTTACTAGCATGTGAGATGAGTGCAATTGTGTGGTAGTTTGAGCATTCTTTGGCATTGCCTTTCTTTGGGATTGGAATGAAAACTGACCTTTTCCAGTCCTGTGGCCACTGCTGAGTTTTCCAAATTTGCTGGCATATTGTAAAGCAATTATTGTAAAGCAATTATCCTTCAGTTAAAAATAAATAAATTTTACAAAACTTGTGTAATGGAAAGAAAATAATGCTATTTATGAGATTTCTTTCTAAAAATAAATGAAAGACAACTTTCTTCTGCTGAGATTTTTAATGAGTTTGCACATGCAGAGTTTAACAGTTGGAAAGATGAATCTATTGCTCTGCAAAAACTGAGAATAAGTTGGCATTACTTGTGGCAAGGGAGAAAAACAAGAAAGGTTACAAAAAAATAGAAAAATGACAAGAGAAAGAGAATTTACCAAACTAGTTTGCAGCAAAAGTGCTATATGAGGTGAGATGCCCATAAATAATCCCCTGTTGTAGGATGGCCAAAAAATTTCTAAGACAGAAATATCTAATTATGTGAGAATGTTAAACCCCCAAACTCATGCACATACCTCTCTCCTAAACTTAAGCAAACATATGGCTTGAGTAACAGTTTTGTTTGTTTGTTTGGTCACTTGATCTAAGTCACAAAACAGAGATAAATTCCAGGTCTGAGCCAACATTAGAGGAGGCGAGAAAATCTGTAATCTGAACCAAGTCAACAAACCAGAGGCTCAAAGCAAGAGGTTACTGAAGAATGAAAGTCCTAAGGGAGTTTACACAAGTGCTGAAGAAGGCCATGAACCTCTAAAGGGTTGAAATGGAGGCTCAAGTTAAACATACATACATAGCATATTCAAAAGCAGAGACATTACTTTGCCAACAAAGGTCTGTCTCGTCAAGGCTATGGTTTTTCCTGTGGTCATGTATGGATGTGAGAGTTGGACTGTGAAGAACGCTGAGCGCCGAAGAATTGATGCTTTTGAACTGTGGTGTTGGAGAAGAATCTTGAGAGTCCCTTGGACTGCAAGGAGATCCAACCAGTCCATTCTAAAGGAGATCAGCCCTGGGATTTCTTTGGAGGGAATGATGCTGAAACTCCAGTACTTTGGGCACCTCATGTGAAGAGTTGACTCATTGGAAAAGACTCTGATGCTGGGAGGGATTGGGGGCAGGAGGAGAAGGGGATGACAGAGGATGAGATGGCTGGATGGCATCACTGACTCGATGGACATGAGTCTGAGTGAACTCTGGGAGTTGGTGATGGACAGGGAGGCCTGGCGTGCTGTGATTCATGGGGTCGTGAAGAGTCAGACACGACTGAGTGACTGAACTGAACATCTAAATTAGTTGAGAGACTCCAACTGATAATCAGGTTACATAAGCTTTCTCACAGCTGTCAAATGCTAATTGACTCAAATGTGTATTTTCTACATATCAAAAAACAATACCTCACTTGATATTTATCTAAGAGGATTTGAAGGCTTATGGACAAAATTCCATAAATTTGATGGTGATTAGCAACTCACATGGGCTTCCCAGGTGGCTCAGTGGTAAAAAATCTGCCTGTCAAGCGGGAAACATGGGTTTGACCCTTGAGTCAGGAAAACTCCCTGGAGAAGGAAATGGCCACCCACTCCAGTATTCTTGCCTGGGGAAATCCCATGGACAGAGGAGCCTGAAGGACTACAGTCCATGGGGTCACAATGAGTTGGGCATGACTTAGCAACTAAGCAGCAGCAGCAGCCCCTACTCAAAGCAGAACTATATAAAGAGTTCTGTTACACACAAATGAACTTATCTATGAAACATAAACAGAATCAGGGACATAGATAACAGGCTGGTGGTTGTCAAAGGGGAGGGGTTTAGGGGAGGGATGGGGTGAGAGGTTGGGTTAGCAGATGTAAGTTTTAATATACAGAATGGACAAAAAAACAAGGTCCTACTGTATAGCACAGAGAACTATATTCAATATCCTATGATAAATCATAATGGAAAAGAACATAAAAAAGAATGCACATATATGCATAACTGAATCACTCTGCTGTATAGCAATAAACAACACAGTATTATAAATCAACTATACTTCAATTGTTAAAAAAGATCATTATATCACAAAATGTTATAATTATCAAGTTATTTGTATTACAATCCTAAAAATCTATGCCTACTTTTAATAAATTGAAACATAGCAATATTCATACTTTATTCATATGGATATTGAAAAGAAACATCAAGCATTAACATAATTTTCTCTGACCAGTAAGATTGTGTGAGAAATGTTTTGCCTCCCTTCTCCCCATCCATAGTGGAATTCTTTTTCATAATATTTTAATTTTGTATTAGAAAAAAAAAACTATAATTTTAATTTCTCATGAACATCATGATCATATGGATGTAGCTGGAGATAAAATTCATACCAACAATGGTTTCATTATTATTCTAATTACTAAGGCTCCATTACTGTAAGATTTCCAAGTAAGGATCAGTATCTATCAGTCTTCTTATTAGTTTTATATTTTCTTACAACTGGAAATAAAAAAAAAAACTGTTGAAAATACAGTTTAAGTTTCTCCCACGCTAAACCTACCTTAGTCTTCCACTGAAAATGTTATTGCTCATCAGCTGAATTCACTGAAATTGGACTTTCCTTATCTTAAGTATTTCACAGTTTTAAATGCTTAAGTCTACCAGGTTGCTGCCATATTTCTTCTCACATCAGTGTCAGCAACAGCCTGGGCAGTCACCATTTATTTATAATTGTGTTGTTAGGCATGAAGATAAGTGAAAATAGTAGAAAACTGCAGCTGCTTTGCTGGACAGAGTCTGCCCTCTAAACCTTTAGGGCTGTTCAATAAAGACCAAATTATCTTGTTGAGTAGAAACAGGAAGAAAAAAAAAATAGTGTCAAGCTGTCAACAGTGGAAAAAATAGAGGTGTCATTTCTCAGTAATTTAGGAGTCTGGAACATATCTTTTCTCAGGTATCCTGTGTGTATGTGTGTGTGTGTAAAATTGAGAGACAGAGAATGAGAGCTGTCAAAAGTACAGAACTTATTTTTTTAAGAAGTCATTTTGCTTCAAAACTTTAATATCATTTTTTTACTCATATATACAATTCTCTCATAAACCTTTAGAATATCATCCACTAATTCTTCAACCTGAATAACAACTTTTGCTTTAGTAATTGAAAAAATTTTACTCATTCTAGAACATTCAGCTCAAACTCTACCTTTTCTGTATCTTCATAAACTGCCTAGGCAGACTCATGGTCATACTTCCATTCAACCAGATTATCCCTATAAAAAAATTATCTTTTACTGAAACAGACTCTGCATTTCTTGAGGATGAAGACAATATAATTTCGTCAGTGTATTCCAAAGACTGAGAAAATTAAATATTCTTGAAAAATAGATCTTCAGAGTATGGCTTTCTGATTCAAATACTCCAACACTTGCTAATTTGGAGTCATAGCAAAAAAAGTTAAACTTTCTAAGTCTCCATTCCTTTATCTTAACATTGAAATGATGATAAATTCTACCTCATAAAAATGTTGTGAGGATTAACTCAGATAATATTTATACAACTTTTAGGACAGAGCCTTGCATATAATAAACATTCAGTAAAGTAAAATACGGTTTTTGCAGTGGTCATGTATGGATGTGAGAGTTGGACTATAAAGAAAGTTGAGCACTGAAGAATCGATGCTTTTGAACTGTGGTGTTGGAGAAGACTCTTGAGAGTCCCTTGGACTGCAAGGAGATCGAACCAGTCTATCCTAAAGGAAATCAGTCCTGAATATTCATTGGAAGGACTGATGCTGAAGCTGAAACTCCAATCCTATGGCCACCTGATGTGAAGAACTGACTCATTTGAAAAGACCCTGATGCTGGGAAAGATGGAAGACAGGAAGAGAAGGGGACAACAAGAGGATGAGTTGGTTGGATGGCATCACCGACTCAATGGACATGAGTTTGAGTAAACTCTGGGAGTTGATGATGGACAGGGAGGCCTGGTGTGCTGCAATCCATGTGGTTGCAAAGTCAGACACAACTGAGAAACTGAACTGAACTGAACTGAAAGTAAAATAAACACTCTTATTTCTGTTAACTGAAAGAAACATACAATGTAAGATTGATGAATTTCAGCTTTATTTAGGAGCTTAATGAGGCCGATAGCCTAGGAAATAGCCTCTCATCTCTGAGGCACTGCTCTGAAGAGGTAGGGGACAAGTCAATATATACATAGATTTTTTGACTGAGAAATACATGTAGTCAAGCATAAAAAAATACTGCTACTCACAAAGAACAGATATCTCAAGTTAATGATTTTAGTGCTTTTCTATGTATGCACAAATCTGGGGTCATTGAAATTTTCCATAAATATGCATCTCAATTATCTAGGGCCCCAAATACCCAAAATACAGAATGCAGCATCCTGCTTTTCCCATCCTGAATTCCCCTTAGGGTGCACTGTTGGTGGGCTGTGACTTAACTCTTTGTACAAGGAGATGATAAGCAACACTCTTTGGTCTTTCTGTTTACATTTTAATAACTAACAATAGCTTTGCTATTGTGTATAAATAATCTCATTATTTAAAAATAAAAGAGAAAATTGAACATATTTTATATTAGCATTATCATTTATTATACTCATTCCATACCATCTGGGTTAAAATAGAAAATCATTTTTATCAATTAACTATTATGAATAAACTTTATTTTATTTCATTTACTTTTTGCCACTTTATGCATATCCTTTTGAAAAAAAATTAATTGAAGAAATCTGTATCTCATAATCAGAGAAGGAAATGGCAGCCCACTCCAGTACTCTTGTCTGGAAAAATCCCATGGACAGAGGAGTCTTGTAGGCTACATACAGTCCACGAGGTCACAGAGTCAGACATGACTGAGCAACTTCACTTTCTTTATATCTCATAATATCTCTGATGAGAAAACATAGACATGACATATTCTTGAGTTTTCCTTCTTTATTAGCATTTTCCCTGAGATTTCCAGTTAATATAAAAGTTCTTATCTGAACTACAAAAACTTAGATTCTTAGTAAATTCCTTTAAGAGGTGATTAAAGTCACTGTCACAGATGACTGGATTTGTAGGTCTTTAATTTGACTTTTAAGTTACCAGTGGATCATTAGAGACTACACATGCCATTCTTTTAAGTGTAGTCAATCTAGCTGAAATCCAAGTCATTAAATAGTAGCCCAACTGGGATAAATTTAGGCTGTGTTTACATCAAGAAAACTGTTTCCAAACATTTTGATGCAATTATTTCTTAACACTATAAAATAAAAGTGCCAAACTATTATAGATAATTTATGATCTTAAAATGTATGTGATGCATGTATGAAATCTGGAAGTAGATCAAAGAAGTAGTAATCATTAAAAGATTGAAAAATAAATCCTTTGAGAGCAGCACAGCACTCATATACCTTCTAAATCCTGTAGATGTTATTCCCCTGGCCAAAATTCAATTTAGTGGTTTTAAGAAGCTACTTGAGTGAATCAAGCCACTTAGGACTATTTCCTCCACCTCTAAACTATCATTAAATTAAGGAAAGAAAAGTAAAGAAGATTTGAATCTGTCATCTACTCTCTGTAAAACACACACACACACATGCGTGTGCACATGTGTACCCACGCACACATATATACACAGCAAGAATGCACCTCAACCAATGACAGGATTTCAGGAATTCAAAAATATTAGAGATGTAAGGGATTGATATTTGGGTAAATTAGCCTAAGATTCAACACAGGGAGAAGAGGAGACTGCCTAGAAAACAATGGATAGATTTCTCCCGCTGAGTACCTAGGCAGTCCCAGAATCAGAAAAATAGACACTGGGAACAATAGTGCATAGTCACGTAATTTGGATGTAAACTAAAACGAATTACTTAAGAGTGAGGTCACCAAGATGGCAAAGTAGAAATGTCTAGCCCCTGTCCATCTACTAGGATCAACAATTACACAGCTATCCATGGACAAAATGGTTCTGGGAGGTTCTGAAGTCCACTTAAGAAATTTCAACAGAGAAGAATTTGACAATAACTACACAGAAAGGGAAGAAAAAACAGCTTCATTCGGGCTGCATCAACCCATTCCCCAAGCCAGCACTGTTCAGGGCCAAGAGGAAACTCCCCAACCAAAATGAATTTTCCTTCTTGGGAAAAAAAGAACAAGGCAAGTGACAGCTTCCCCAGACTTTCTGCACAGGAAGGAAAGGTTTTGGCTTCACCCCACCCAGAGACCAACAAAGCTAAGATGTATAGAGAAGGCTAGGAACACCAAAGGGCACAAGGAGTAGATTTCTGAGGTACAGGAAACTCACAGATCTTTCCATTCCCCAAGATCATTTGCAATTTGGGAAACCCTTCTCTGTTTGCTCTCTTTCCCTCGATCCTCTTCTCTTCAGTGGACTAAAGCTTTTGAAACAAAATCCAGGGTATAGAAATCTGGTATACAACTTCTATTTATGGGAAGCCAGAAAATGCCCACAGGAAAAATCACAAATCGACTACCACCTGAATAGGATGAGGAAAATGGGAAATTACCAAAAGAAAACACATATGAATGTGTCAAAACATTTTTGTGATAAGGTTGCTGAACAGAGTGTATCAATGAATCTTCTTCACAAAAGTCTATGAGCACCTGCAGTTTCTGAAGGAGTAACTTGGATAAAACATAACAACCCGGAATATTTAACAACCTGAATATTTAATGAGAAAACTTAAGTGTAAAGGTTTTATTATTTTCACTGGTCCAGGAAAGGTCCCTCATTTCTCTGAGCCCCCAATTACCTCATTAATAAAATAAAGATACCTTATAGAAATATTAGGGAATCAGAAATGTGCAAATGTAAAGTAATAATACTATTATGATTTATAATTTCCTCTATACTTTCCAGCCTATAAATAGAATGTATTCATTTATATCCTAACAGAGTAAAGCTATAACATGATCTTGCTCTTCAACATTTCTCCATTCTTTTCCCTTACCAAAAAAAGAGAAAAACATTTGATAAGTATAGAATTATTCCTGAGTGTCTTTTAAAAATGGACAATGCTATGCTCCTACTGTGGTGCTGGAGAAGACTCTTGAGAGTCCCTTGGGCAGCAAGGAGATCAAACCAGTCAATCCTGAAGGAATTCTGAATATTCATTGGAAGGACTAATATTGAAGGTGAAGCTCCAATACATGTGATCACCTGAGGTGAAGAGCCATCTCATTAGAAAAGACCCTGATGCTGGGAAAGATTGCAGGCAGGAGGAGAAGGGGATGACAGAGGATGAGATGGTTGGATGGCATCACCAACTCAGTGGACATGAGTTTGAGCTAACTTTAATGCTCCTATTGAGTTACCTGCTTACAAAATTCAGGAGTCCCCAAAATTAATATCATCTTGACATCAACTGCAAAACTCAGCAATCCCCATAACAACACTTACTTCTGACACCAATTATAAGTTCCCAAGACTACAAGTTCCAAAATCTACAAGAAGGATTCAGAGAATTCACCAAAAGCTGTTACATTTATGGTTATGAGTTTTTGTGGTAGAAGGATACAAATTAAAATAAGCTAAGGGAAGAAAGCTGAGTGCCAAAGAATTGATGCTTTTGAACTGTGGTGTTGGAGAAGACTCTTGAGAGTCCCTTGGACTGCAAGGAGATCCAACCAGTCCATCCTAAAGGAGACCAGTCCTGGGTGTTTTTGGAAGGGCTGATGCTGAGGCTAAAACTCCAATACTTTGGCCACCTCATACAAAGAGTTGACTCATTGGAAAAGACCCTCATGCTGGGAGGGATTGGAGGCAGGAGGAAAAGGGGACGACAGAGGGTGAGATGGCTGGATGGCATCACTGACTCGATGCACATGAGTCTGTGTGAACTCTGGGAGTTGGTGGTGGACAGGGAGGCCTGGCATGCTGTGGTTTATGGGGTCGCAAAGAGTTGGGATGACTGAGCGGCTGAATTGAACTGAAGGGAAGAAGTACAAAGGAGAGAGTCCAAGAAAGTTTCACATCTGAAACTTCCAACTGTCCTCTCCCAGAGGAGTTATGGGCAGTGCTAACTTCTCCAGGCAATGAAGCGTGACAGTATTCATGTTGTATTGCCAACCAGGGAAGTTCATCCATGCCTTGGTATTCAGAGTATCAAGCAGATCAATCCAAGAGCTTTGAGATATCTCCTACGAACAAAGGACAAGAAAAAGAGAATATTATTTATAGACAGTTTTGGGGTCTAGGTCAAGTGGTTTAAGGCTTATCTTTCAAGGCAGGATACTAATTTGAATTGGGCAAAGTTCATGATATAGTAGTTTAGGATTGGTAGGCACATGAGGAGCACATTGCACTCTTCTCTTCATAAGAGGATGAAACACATGTGCATATTGTTGTTTCAGATGTGTTCAGATGTGTTTTTGATACATTTGTTATGCGCCCAGCTGAGCAATCTCTTCCTAGGTAAGAATTTCCTGAAATAAATATTTAGTCATGTTGGCACAGGTTATTTTTCAGTTCTCATTCCTAATTGATTAGTAATTGAATGCAATGGTCTCATCTCTCAATGGTAAGAATAGAATTGTGAAGCTCATTTAGAAGTCTTTACAAAAACAAAAAACTAGTGCTACTAAAGATGGTGTTAGGCTGCAGGTGTCTATGAAGTGGGCTTCCTTGATGGCTCAGTGGGTAAAGAATCTGCCTGCAATGCAGGAGAAACAAGAGACGAAGTTGGTTGAATCCCTGGGTCAGGACAATCCCCTAGCGGCAGAAAAAGGCAACCCACTTCAGTATTCTTGCCCAGAAAATTCCATGGACAGAGGAGCCTGGTGGGCTACAGTCCAAAGGGTCACAAAGAATTAGACACAAATAAGCACATTAAGCATGTTTCTATGAAGTATTTGAGTCCTTCCGGACAGTTGAGGTTATATTCCTAAAATTATTGGCTCATCTATTAAAGAATAAACAATTAAAGCCTTAAATCCTCCTGAGGCTCAAGCTCTCTATCTTTTACATGGAAATAATTCCATTCAGGTACTGAGGAAGATCCAGAAAGTAAATGAAAAATCTGGGATACAAACTCAGTCTGATGGACTTTCAAGGCTTCCACCACACCACCTTGCCTATTCTCATTTTTATGCCGCAGCCACTGAAAATTAAATAAAAAAATATATACAAAAGCACTTTCTAGAACTTGTGCACAGTAGACATCAGTAAATATTAATTTTCTTCATATTTTTGAAGATAATTGTTCTTCATTTAAGTTCAATGACAAAGAGAAAATGGTCTAAATAAGGGAAGATATTTAAGCACACACTAAAAACTTTCTGAACATGTGCACAAGTTCCTTCTCTGTTCCTTGTAAATGAAATAATGTGGACCTATTTGTCTGGACTGCAGGTAGAAGGAGTAGAGAGTGGCAGATAAGGGGTAAGGAAATAAAATAGGTTTGGGAATCTAGGGTTGTAAAGGGAAGAATTTAAGAACTTCTGCACACAACTTTGATGTTTAAATGCTTGGATAACCTGTGAATAGAGTTTTTGTGTTTGAAACAGTTAACTCTTGTTCCTTTATCACTCACAGTCCCAAAAGGATTCTCTGTTGCCTGCAAATGAATTGTATTCTTTTTCAATCAATATGCAAGTCAAACTCAAAGTTTCATTTTAAAATAACAGTGGAGCATTTGTCCTTGGACTTTTCATATTGGGTGACAGCAAGAGGGCACAGAAAGAGAACTTAAAGTGAAACTGAAAACAAGCAGGGTTGCTAATATTAAATGGATGGATACTGGCATTTTCATTTATTTCAATGCAACAGCCCAATGTCTTTGCAATTCCATGCCTTCTACAGAAAAGGTTTGAAAAGGTTACTATAAATAGGGTTGAATTGTCTTTTAAACGTGCATTTTTCTAAACAAAAATTCCTAAGCTCAGCAACTAAACTCAGATCTTCTTGCAGCAATACCTCACCATTTTGCCAATTCAGTGTCAAGACTGGGAAAGCTAGAGCATTTTCTTTCCTGGAGAATATTAAAGCATCATCCTCGGTAAACTTGCTTAGGTAAATTCTGTTCTTTAAAAATCTTCAGGTAAATTCTGTTCTTACAAATACTGATTGTTCTTTTGAAATGGCAATCATATATGTGGAAACATCAATTTCAGTCTAGTACCTGATGCTTAGCTAAAAATCGTAAAGTCAGTAATGACTGCAGTCAGCTGCCTTCCATAGAAACCTCACCACAGAACAGTTCGTGGGTAACAAAAGGTCCATTGGGGAGCAATCCAGGACCCATAAGACTAACAGAAGAGCTGTCCAGAACCCACTTTCCTTCTAACTTTACTGTTTTGTTATCATTAGAGTGTGGCTTTCACTCTCACAATAATAGGATGGCTACTGCATCTTCAGAAACTGTATTGCATCTGAAAAATAAGCAGGAAGAAGCAGAAGGATGGATGGCAGAAGGTTTTTCATTACTAGATTCAATATCTAGTAATGAAAAAACTTTAAGCATTTACTAAAAGAGCTTCAAATTGGCATTCTATATATTAAACCCATTCTAAATCAACAATCTGGGGCTATATTGAATTAAGAGAAGCAATAATTATCAAAGAACAGAGATTTTTAAGTCTATTTTACCACTTCACATATACCGTATGATGACAATTACAATGCAAGTACATAAAAGAGATAACCAAATAGTACTTAAGAAACTAAAATACCCATCTTAAGTTTTACTTCAGCAGGTTGATATTCATTTAGATTATGGACCACTGATATAATGTCTTTCCTTGTAAGCACACAGAATCACTTAAACTATAAAATACACAGTGTCTACAGCAGCCTGAAGATTAGACACACAAAATACAAGGAGTAGCTGATTTTTTTTTCACAAAGACACAATATCCTTGGAAAATTAGACATAAATTTTATTTCAAGCCAAAATTGCCATCTGAGTCTATTGAAACCAGTTTAAATACATCGCATCTTATGATATTGAGCCTCCTCACCTTGAGAAATAATAACAAGAAGCCAAAAACCATAAACTCAAATTGGAAGACCTACATGTGAAAGCCTCTATTGCCTGTACTGTTTGATATTTACAGCAATGTGGATTTATTGAGAGTAATAGCCTATATCCTCTTAATATCTAACTCTGAAATTAAGCCAATGTCATTTAAGGCCTGAAATAATAACTATGAGCTGCCTTGACATTTAAATGTGAGAAGGCATCCAAAGACCTAACAACAGCCCCTTCTCCACTCTTCTCTCAAATATGAGGCCCCCTAACCTAACCCTATCATGGAAACCAGACACAGTACCTGCTTATACCTGAGTCCTGGGCTTCAGTTCACTGCTAGCCTGTAGGATTCTTCAAATAAGCCAATCACATCTGCCCTCAGGAACCCAGGACCATCCCACCCCCTTGTTGCTACAAAACCTGGTTCTATAATCCATATTTTCAGTTCTATTAAGAGGCCATCGCATGTCTTTCAGGGAAGTTTACCAATAACCAGAATACAATAAATTTTTTCAAAGAAAATAATATTTATTAAATCCTTTTGTTGACAAACAATTTCATCAACATGAGATTTAAATACATCCATAAATTATACACAGCTAATTAAAAATAAATTCTAAAATTAATATTTATTTTTTTTTTATTCTTCCAATTTTATTTTATTTTTAAACTTTACATAATTGTATTAGTTTTGCCAAATATCAAAATGAATCCGCCACAGGTATACATGTGTTCCCCATCCCGAACCCTCCTCCCTCCTCCCTCCCCATACCATCCCTCTGGGCCATCCCAGTGCTCCAGCCCCAAGCATCCAGCATCATGCGTCGAACCTGGACTGGCAACTCGTTTCCTACATGATATTTTACATGTTTCATTGCCATTCTCCCAAATCTTCCCACCCTCTCCCTCTCCCACAGAGTCCATAAGACTGTTCTATACATCAGTGTCTCTTTTGCTGTCTCGTACACCGGATTATTGTTACCATCTTTCTAAATTCCATATATATGCATTAGTATACTGTATTTATGTTTTTCCTTCTGGCTTACTTCACTCTGTATAATAGGCTCCAGTTTCATCCACCTCATTAGAACTGATTCAAATGTATTCTTTTTAATGGCTGAGTAATACTCCATTGTGTATATGTACCACTGCTTTCTTATCCATTCATCTGCTGATGGACATCTAGGTTGCTTCCATGTCCTGGGTATTATAAACAGTGCTGCAATGAACATTGGGGTACACGTGTCTCTTTCCCTTCTGGTTTCCTCAGTGTGTATGCCCAGCAGTGGGATTGCTGGATCATAAGGCAGTTCTATTTCCAGTTTTTTAAGGAATCTCCACACTGTTCTCCATAGTGGCTGTACTAGTTTGCATTCCCACCAACAGTGTAAGAGGGTTCCCTTTTCTCCACACCCTCTCCAGCATTTATTATTTGTAGACTTTTGGATCGCAGCCATTCTGACTGGTGTGAAATGGTACCTCATAGTGGTTTTGATTTGCATTTCTCTGATAATGAGTGATGTTGAGCATCTTTTCATGTGTTTGTTAGCCATCCGTATGTCTTTTTTGGAGAAGTGTCTATTTAGTTCTTTGGCCCATTTTTTGATTGGGTCGTTTATTTTTCTGGAGTTGAGCTGTAGGAGTTGCTTGTATATTTTTGAGATTAGTTGCTTGTCGGTTGCTTCATTTGCTATTATTTTCTCCCATTCTGAAGGCTGTCTTTTCACCTTGCTAATAGTTTCCTTTGATGTGCAGAAGCTTTTAAGGTTAATTAGGTCCCATTTGTTTATTTTTGCATTTATTTCCAATATTCTGGGAGGTGGGTCATAGAGGATCCTGCTGTGATGTATGTCGGAGAGTGTTTTGCCTATGTTCTCCTCTAGGAGTTTTATAGTTTCTGGTCTTATGTTTAGATCTTTAATCCATTTTGAGTTTATTTTTGTGTATGGTGTTAGAAAGTGGTCCAGTTTCATTCTTTTACAAGTTGTTGACCAGATTTCCCAGCACCACTTGTTAAAGAGGTTGTCTTTAATCCATTGTATATTCTTGCCTCCTTTGTCGAAGATAAGGTGTCCATATGTGCGTGGATTTATCTCTGGGCTTTCTATTTTATTCCATTGATCAATATTTCTGTCTTTGTGCCAGTACCATACTGTCTTGATAACTGTGGCTTTGTAGTAGAGCCTGAAGTCAGGTAGGTTGATTCCTCCAGTTCCATTCTTCTTTCTCAAGATCGCTTTGGCTATTCGAGGTTTTTTGTATTTCCATACAAATTGTGAAAGTATTTGTTCTAGCTCTGTGAAGAATACTGTTGGTAGCTTGATAGGGATTGCGTTGAATCTATAAATTGCTTTGGGTAGTATACTCATTTTCACTATATTGATTCTTCCAATCCATGAACATGGTATATTTCTCCATCTATTAGTGTCCTCTTTGATTTCTTTCACCAGTGTTTTATAGTTTTCTATATATAGGTCTTTAGTTTCTTTAGGTAGATATATTCCCAAGTATTTTATTCTTTCCGTTGCAATGGTGAATGGAATTGTTTCCTTAATTTCTCTTTCTGTTTTCTCATTATTAGTGTATAGGAATGCAAGGGATTTCTGTGTGTTGATTTTATATCCTGCAACTTTACTGTAGTCATTGATTATTTCTAGTAATTTTCTGGTGGACTCTTTAGGGTTTTCTATGTAGAGGATCATGTCATCTGCAAATAGTGAGAGTTTTACTTCTTCTTTTCCAATTTGGATTCCTTTTATTTCTTTTTCTGCTCTGATTGCTGTGGACATAACTTCCAAAACTATGTTGAATAGTAATGGTGAAAGTGGGCACCCTTGTCTTGTTCCTGACTTTAGAGGAAATGCTTTCAACTTTTCACCATTGAGGATAATGTTTGCTGTGGGTTTGTCATATATAGCTTTTATTATGTTGAGGTATGTTCCTTCTATTCCTGCTTTCTGGAGAGTTTTTATCATAAATGGATGTTGAATTTTGTCAAAGGCTTTCTCTGCATCTATTGAGATAATCATATGGTTTTTATTTTTCAATTTGTTAATGTGGTGTATTACATTGATTGATTTGCGGATATTGAAGAATCCTTGCATCCCTGGGATAAAGCCCACTTGATCATGGTGTATGATCTTTTTAATGTGTTGTTGGATTCTGATTGCTAGAATTTTGTTAAGGATTTTTGCATCTATGTTCATCAGTGATATTGGCCTGTAGTTTTCTTTTTTTGTGGCATCTTTGTCAGGTTTTGGTATTAGGGTGATGGTGGCCTCATAGAATGAGTTTGGAAGTTTACCTTCCTCTGCAATTTTCTGGAAGAGTTTGAGCAGGATAGGTGTTAGCTCTTCTCTAAATTTTTGGTAGAATTCAGCTGTGAAGCCTTCTGGACCGGGGCTTTTGTTTGCTGGAAGATTTTTGATTACAGTTTCAATTTCCATGCTTGTGATGGGTCTGTTAAGATTTTCTATTTCTTCCTGGTCCAGTTTTGGAAAGTTGTACTTTTCTAAGAATTTGTCCATTTCTTCCACGTTGTCCATTTTATTGGCATATAATTGTTGATAGTAGTCTCTTATGATCCTTTGTATTTCTGTGTTGTCTGTTGTGATCTCTCCATTTTCGTTTCTAATTTTGTTGATTTGATTTTTCTCCCTTTGTTTCTTGATGAGTCTGGCTAATGGTTTGTCAATTTTATTTATCCTTTCAAAGAACCAGCTTTTGGCTTTGTTGATTTTTGCTATGGTCTCTTTTGTTTCTTTTGCATTTATTTCTGCTCTACTTTTTAAGATTTCTTTCCTTCTACTAACCCTGGGGTTCTTCATTTCTTCCTTTTCTAGTTGCTTTAGGTGTAGAGTTAGGTTATTTATTTGACTTTTTTCTTGTTTCTTGAGGTGTGCCTGTATTGCTATGAACTTTCCCCTTAGGACTGCTTTTACTGTGTCCCACAGGTTTTGGGTTGTTGTGTTTTCATTTTCATTCGTTTCTATGCAAATTTTGATTTCTTTTTTGATTTCTTCTGTGATTTGTTGGTTATTCAGCAGTGTGTTGTTCAGCCTCCATATGTTGGAATTTTTAATAGTTTTTCTCCTGTAATTGAGATCTAATCTTACTGCATTGTGGTCAGAAAAAATGCTTGGAATGATTTCTATTTTTTTGAATTTACCAAGGCTAGCTTTATGGCCCAGGATGTGATCTATCCTGGAGAAGGTTCCATGTGCGCTTGAGAAAAAGGTGAAGTTCATTGTTTTGGGATGAAATGACCTGTAGATATCAATTAGGTCTAACTGGTCTATTGTATCGTTTAAAGTTTGTGTTTCCTTGTTAATTTTCTGTTTAGTTGATCTATCCATAGGTGTAAGTGGGGTATTAAAGTCTCCCACTATTATTGTGTTATTGTTAATTTCTCCTTTCATACTTGTTAGCATTTGTCTTACGTACTGTGGTGCTCCCGTGTTGGGTGCATATATATTTATAATTGTTATATCTTCTTCTTGGATTGATCCTTTGATCATTATGTAGTGACCTTCTTTGTCTCTTTTCACAGCCTTTGTTTTAAAGTCTATTTTATCTGATATGAGTATTGCTACTCCTGCTTTCTTTTGGTCCCTATTTGCATGGAAAATCTTTTTCCAGCCCTTCACTTTCAGTCTGTATGTGTCCCCTGTTTTGAGGTGGGTCTCTTGTAGACAACATATGTAGGGGTCTTGTTTTTGTATCCACTCAGCCAGTCTTTGTCTTTTGGTTGGGGCATTCAACCCATTTACATTTAAGGTAATTACTGATAAGTATGTTCCCGTTGCCATTTATTTTATTGTTTTGGGTTCGAGTTTATACACCGTTTTTGTGTTTCCTGTCTAGAGAATATCCTTTAGTATTTGTTGGAGAGCTGGTTTGGTGGTGCAGAATTCTCTCAGCTTTTGCTTGTCTGAAAAGCTTTTGATTTCTCCTTCATACTTGAATGAGATCCTTGCTGGGTACAATAATCTGGGCTGTAGGTTATTTTCTTTCATCATTTTAAGTATGTCTTGCCATTCCCTCCTGGCTTGAAGAGTTTCTATTGAAAGATCAGCTGTTATCCTTATGGGAATTCCCTTGTGTGTTATTTGTTGTTTTTCCCTTGCTGCTTTTAATATTTGTTCTTTGTGTTTGATCTTTGTTAATTTGATTAATATGTGTCTTGGGGTGTTTCTCCTTGGGTTTATCCTGTTTGGTACTCTCTGGGTTTCTTGGACTTGGGTGATTATTTCCTTCCCCATTTTAGGGAAGTTTTCCACTATTATCTCCTCAAGTATTTTCTCATGGTCTTTCTTTTTGTCTTCTTCTTCTGGAACCCCTATGATTCGAATGTTGTAGCGTTTAATATTGTCCTGGAGGTCTCTGAGATTGTCCTCATTTCTTTTAATTCGTTTTTCTTTTATCCTCTCTGATTCATTTATTTCTACCATTCTATCTTCTAATTCACTAATCCTGTCTTCTGCCTCTGTTATTCTACTATTTGTTGCCTCCAGAGTGTTTTTAATTTCACTTATTGCATTATTCATTATATATTGACTCTTTTTTATTTCTTCTAGGTCCTTGTTAAACCTTTCTTGCATCTTCTCAATCCTTGTCTCCAGGCTATTTATCTGTGATTCCATTTTAGTTTCAAGATTTTGGATCAATTTCACTATCATTATTCGGAATTCTTTATCAGGTAGATTCCCTATCTCTTCCTCTTTTGTTTGGTTTGGTGGGCATTTATCCTGTTCCTTTATCTGCTGAGTATTCCTCTGTCTCTTCATCTTGTTTAAATTGCTGAGTTTGGGGTGTCCTTTCTGTATTCTGGCAGTTTGTGGAGTTCTCTTTATTGTGGCGTTTCCTCACTGTGTGTGGGTTTGTACAGGTGGCTTGTCAAGGTTTCCTGCTTAGGGAAGCTTGTGTCGGTGTTCTGGTGGGTGGAGCTGTATTTCTTCTCTCTGGAGTGCAATGAAATGTCCAGTAATGAGTTATGAGATGTCTATAGTTTTGGGGTGACTTTGGGCAGCCTGTATCTTGAAGCTCAGGGCTGTGTTCCTTTGTTGCTGGAGAATTTGCTTGGTATGTCTTGCCCTGGAACTTATTGGCCCTTGTGTGGTGCTTGGTTTCAGTGTCGGTATGGAGGCAATTGATGAGCTCCTGTCAATGAATGTTCCTTGGAGTCAGGAGTTCCCTGGAGTCAGGGTTTGGACTTAAGTCTCCTGCTTCCGATTATAGGTCTTATTTTTACAGTAGTTTCAAAACTTCTCCTTCTATACAGCACCATTGATAAAACATCTACATTAAAGATGATAAGTTTCTCTACAGTGAGGGTCACTCAGAGAGGTTCACAGGGTTACATGGAGAAGAGAAGAGGGAGGAGGGAGTTAGAGGTGACCCAAATGAGATGAGGTGAATCAATAGTGGAGAGAGTGGGCTAGCCAGTAGTCACTTCCTTATGTGCACTCCACAACTGGACCACTCAGAGATGTTCACGGGGTTATACAGAGAAGAGAAGGAGGAGGAAGGTAACAGAGGTGGCCAGAAGGATAAAAGGGGGGAATGAAAAGGAGGGAGACAGATCCAGCCAGTAATCAGTTCCCTAAGTGTTCTCCACCGTCTGGAACACACAGAAATTCACAGAGTTGGGTAGAGTAGAGAGGGGTTAGGGAGGAGACACAGGCGACCTGGTGGAGAAAAAGGAGGGTCCAAAGGGAGAGAGAGCAGTCAAGCCAGTAATCTCACTCCCTAGTGAAAAATGGGTCCTGAAGATTGGGTCCTTAAAGGTACAAAATTGGTAACAAATACATAAAAGCAAAAATTAAAAATCTAGAGTAGAATTTTGAATTTCAAAAATACGATGTTAAAGAAGAGAAGAAGGAAAAGAAAGAGAGAAAGAACGAACAAACAAAAACAAACAAGGTCGCGAAAATTATAAAGAAAGTACAGGTACAAAATTGATAACTAATACCAGAAAGCGAAAATTAAAAATCTAGAGTAGAGTTTGGAATTTCAAAAATACGATGTTAAAGAAAAGAAGAAGGAAAAGAAAGAGAGAAAAAACGAACAAACAAAAACAAACAAGGTCGCGAAAATTATAAAGTACAGGTACAAAATTGATAACTAATACCAGAAAGCAAAAATTAAAAATCTAGAGTAGAGTTTGGAATTTCAAAAATACAATGTTAAAAAAAAAAAAAAGAAGAAGAAGAAAAATAAAGAGAGAAAACAAACAAACAAATACGAACAATGTCACAAAAATTATAAAGAAAATACAGGTACAAAATTGATATCAAATACCAAAAAGCATAAATTAAAAATCTAGAGTAAAGTTTGGAATTTCAGATATACAATGTTATATAAAAGAAGAAGAGAAAGAAACAGAGAAGAAGAAAAAAAAAAAAAAAGTCACAGAAATTATATAAAAAAAAACTATAGGTACAAAATTGATAACATATACCAAAAAGCGAAAGTTAAAAATCTAGAGTAGAGTTTGGAATTTCAAAAATACAGTGTTAAAGAAAAGAAGAAAAAAAACAAAAACAAACAAACAAAAAAAAAAACAAGGTCAAAAAATTATAAAATATATATATATGAAGTTTGCTGAAGAAGAAAAAAATAGGGTCTTTTTTTTTTTTTTTTTGCAAAGTAATAGGTTATAAAAGTGAAAATTAAAGGAACAATAGAGGACTTAAAAAACTTTTTTTTTAATTAAAAAAAAAGAAAGAATGATCATAAAAATAATAAAAATATATCTAGGGCTTTTTTGTTTGTTTTTTTTTTTTTTGTGGGTGTTGTGGGTTCAGTTCATTTTTGGCTAGTTCCTTGGTCAGATTTATATTTCTCAAGATCTATAGGCCCCTTCCTATGTAGTCCGTAGTAACCACAGGGTTTTGATCTATTGCCTGTAGCTTCCAAGGCGTTTCCCTCTGTTATATCTTCTTCTGTTTGCTAGTCTCTTCAGTATCTGGTTTCCGCCCTGACTCAAAGGGCACGGTGGAGGACACTTTTTTTTTTTTTTTAGGCTTACTTGTTCAGTCGCGCTGTGGGGAGGGAGGGAGGGATGCTGCAAACAAATAACACTGGCGTGGGCTCGCAGTGCCTCAGCCACCCTGGGTCTGCCCCCGCTCACGGCGCGTGTAGCCTCCCTGTCCACACTGCTCGGACTCTAGGTTGTTCCGCCGGGAACAATCCGAGGCTGGCCCTGGGCTGCATGCACCTCCCAGGTCCAAGCCGCTCAGGTTCAGGCACTCGGGTAGTCCTCAGAGGCGCAGACTCAGTTGGGCCTGCGTTTTGTGCTCTTCCCAGGTCCGAGCGCCAATTTGCTCTTCCCAGGCTAGCGCCAATGCTGCGACTTATCGCCTCCCCGCCACTCGGTTATCTGGATGTAAAACCGGCGCACCTTCTCAGGCAGATGTTGACCGTCCAGACCCCCAAGAAGTTTTAGTTAGCAAAGAAGCCTGCTTACAGTTTTATAGATAATGTCTCTCTGGGGCTGCGATTGCCCCCTTCCGGCTCTGGCTGCCTGTCACCGGAGGGGGAAGGTCTGCAGCCGGCTATCTCTGTTCAGTCCTTTGTTCCGTGCGCAGGCCTGGCGGTCTTAGGTTAGGGCTGGCTTTTCGCGTGGTAGGTATCCCACAGTCTGGTTTGCTAGCCCAAATTATTTCGCTCAGATAGCGCTCAGGGTATTCAGGCCAGATTCTTACTCTCAGCGATGCAGCCCACGCCGCGCCTCCCTGCCCAGCCCCGGTTTGCTAATGGCGGATGCAGGCGTCTGCGCTGCTTCTCTGCTGGGGGAGTTACCGTAGGGCTCGCAATCTGCGAGTTTTAAATTGTTTATTTATTTTTTCTCCCTGTTATATTGCCCTCTGTGCTTCCAAAGCTCAGCGCAGATTCGGCAGTGAGAAGGTTTCCTGATGTTTGGAAACCTCTCTTTTTAAGATTCCCTTCCCGGGACAGAACTCCGTCCCTCCCTCTTTTGTCTCTTTTTTTTGTTTTGTTTTTAATATTTTTTCCTACCTCCTTTAGAAGAGTTGGGTTGCTTTTCTGGGTGCCTGATGTCCTCTGCCGGCATTCAGAAGTTGTTTTGTGGAATTTACTCGACGTTTAAATGCTCTTTTGATGAATTTGTGGGGGAGAAAGTGTTCTCCCCATCCTACTCCTCCGCCATCTTGGCTCCTCCCTCCCCCCTTTTTTCTAAAATTAATATTTAAACTGAAAAACAATAGATTGATAAACATTTTCTGAAGCTAAATTGTCATTGATGGGTTTAGTGGTAGATAGATAGTATTAAACTGACTTCTTTGATCCTGAGAATAAGGGGATTTTATTAAACATTAGTGTTATTATAGCTTTTTTTAACACTGAACTGAAACCACTAAAGCATTATTTTGATAGGCTACTCTGTTTAACAGTGTATACCAAAAAAGCTTAATGTTAAAACAATCATTTAAAAATAGTTTCTTACGTATTTTTTGACCATTTACTAATAGTGAATTGATTCACGTCATTATACATAAAGATAGACACTTTGAGCAACATCTATCCATGGTAAATATGGTAAACGCATCCAAATGCACATGCATAGTATATAGTTGGTTCTTCTGAATCCGGAATGTATGATGAATTTATTCTCCTGAAATTTTTCTTTATTTACTGTGTCTAAATGAGATTAAGATGAAAATTGACCTTTTCTTAAAACACAGCATCTATTCATATGCCTCTATCCTTTTCTAGTAGTATACGATAACTAAAGTAGTCTATTTCTCCAATATTCCATGTTTTTTCCCTTATCAATTTAAACCCAGAGTTTATTAAACAACTTAAAGCCCTCTTGTATTAAATGCTATGTGACTTGATTGCTCACTGCAAAAAATATTTTTTTTCTTAAGTGCTAAAAATTCAACAGGAGTACAAGAGCAGAAATGGGATAACTTGTGTTATTTTGACACTAGAACATGTTACCTTAAAGGTCAGACATTTTTACCAACACTCTGAAAGTTAAGTGAAATTGGATGTCATTTAACACATGCAATTTTGGACACAAAAATCAGGCACTAAGATAGGAAGACTTACAGATGAGGTTCAGTTAATGCAGAATCTGTGCTGATTAAAAATTTTCAGCATCATAAACAATTTAAAAATTGTTAGGGGATGCACAAACATCTGGGTTAAATCCTCCTAGTAATCCTAGGCTGCATGTACTAATATTATCTCTACTTAAATACATACTGAGATTCAACCAGTCCATTCTGAAGGAGATCAGCCCTGGGATTTCTTTGGAAGGAATGATGTTAAAGCTTAAACTCCAGTACTTTGGCCACATCATGCGAAGAGTTGACTCACTGGAAAAGACTCTGATGTTGGGAGGGATTGGGGGTAGGAGGAGAAGGGAACGACAGAGGATGAGATGGCTGGATGGCATCACTGACTCGATGGAAGTGAGTCTGAGTGAACTCCGGGAGTTGGTGATGGACAGGGAGGCCTGGCGTGCTGCAATTCATGGGGTCGCAAAGAGTCGGACACGACTGAGGGACTGAACTGAACTGAATCAAAACAAGGGCTTCCCTATGGCTCAGCTGGTAAAGAATCTGCCTGCAATGTGGGAGACCTGGGTTCGATCCCTGGGTTGGGAAGATCTACTGGAGAAAGGAGTGGCTACCCACTCCAGTATTCTGGCCTGGAGAACTCCATGGACTGTCCATGGATGGAGTCGCAAAGAGTTGGACACAACTTAGTGACTTTCACTTTCACTTTCAATCAAAAACATAAACATTAATACTAAAACTAAACTAAAAGTAACAAATTTCAATTCAAGTTAATATATAGAAAACTTCCTGAAGACTTGAATTTAAGTTTTGAAGATAAGTGGAGACCTGGGTTCGATCCCTGGGTCAGGATGATCCCCTGGAAAAGGAAAAGGCAACCCACTCCAGTACTCTTGCCTGGAAAATTCCATGGATGGAGAAGCCTGGTAGGCTACAGTCCATAGGGTCGCAAAGAGTCGGACACGACTAAGTGACTTCACTTTCACTTTTGATGAAACAATTAGATTAAAACACCTAAAAGAATGATTCTATGCACAAATGACAGGAACTATGTACTTTGTTTGGGGGTGATCATATAATTTACCATCCTAATGTGACATTTTCAGAGTGAAGAGAATTGCTATTAATAATTATACTAAGACAACAAGCAAATAACCAGGACTACATTTGGCAAACTGAAATACATGGTCAGTGTATCTCTTTCACATGTTCTCTTAAGCATAAGAAGATGCCTCAAATCTCTAGCCATAAGACAAATATCAGCAGAAATGCAGAAAAAAAAAAAAAACTAAAAGTAGTTATAAAAGCATAGAAAAATATTCTAATTCATCACACTTTTCATTTTGTCCAAAGGCCAAAATCTTTTTGTAAAAGTACATGTACAATCTTTGCCACAGTTTTTGAGTTGAACTAATAAAGTATTAATAATATTCTAAAAGATTGAAGTCACTTCTAAGGAGTCACTCTTTGTTCACTTAGTAATAAACTTAAAATATGATTCTTTTGGAATTACTTCATTTTCCAGAGATTGTTAATATTATTGCATTTCTACTAAGTTAAATTTAACATTTCAAACTAGGGGAAAAGTGCTGAGTGAACAAAACATTTCCCCCAGTAAGTTGAAGAAAAGAACTTAAGTAGTTATTGTGCTAAATAAAAAATTTAAAGGGTATGCTGATTGTTGGGGATTTAAGAACTCAAATCAAGGATATTTGCTTGTTCACCTTCTAGGTTGAAAACAATGGGTAGATTCAAATTTCACACAAAACATCACATTTATCTCTAATGAAATGTGTTGGAAAACATGGTTCGATCTGCAACTCTGCCAAGCATCTTAGTACTTGTCTTGAGTAAGACAGACATGTGTTGCGCTCAGTCACTCAGTTATGTCTAACTCTTTGCAACTCCATGGACTGTAGTCCGCCAGGCTCCTCTGCCCCTGGAATTTTCCAGGCAAGAATACTGGAGTGGGTTGCCTTTTCCTATGCCAGGGGATCCTCCCAACCCAGGAATCGAACTCACGTCTCCTGCAATGGCATGTGGATTCTTTACCACTAACGCCATGTATCTTGAGGCAAAAGCAGCACAGGACTGTCTCAGGCTTCCCCCAAAAGGCAGACAGAAAGAAATTCAAATTCAAGAGCTCTGCAGCAGTCTGGCTGAAGAACACAAACTGAAGAGCAAGAAGGAGAATAAAGTAACCTCAGTTCCTCTTCTCAAACTCACCAGGTGAGACATTCTTTCTCAGAGAAATAAATGAAAGATAGAAATAGAATTTGAAACTTTATGAAGTCCTTCCACATGAGAATAAAGGCAAAGGATACAGAGATTTCCTTCAGAAATATGTGATTTATAATTTGATATTGAGAAAATTCCTAGAAATGCCAACTTATATGAAAATTAAAGTGACTTTAATATTTACTTTTAGTAAAAATTCAGTAAACCACTCCATAAAACAAGGAAATATTAGTATCTCTGTGTATATGTTTTTGTTTTCCCAGGGACCTATGGACAAAAAGTAAATTCAATAACTTTTATTGAAACCCTTATATACTACAAACATTAGAAAATAAATAGCCAGGTGATTAAGGAAAATAATTAAATATGAGAACAGATAGAAACTATACATCAAAAACCATCAGAAAGTCGCAAAGAAAAGATTCAGTAGGGTCAAATAAAAATTTCTGAAAATGGAAACTATTTGGTTAGGCCTAAAAATTATAGAAATTTCAAGTTAAAATAAATTACAGTGATTTTTGTGAAGGGCAGAATAAGCTAAACTTAAGAGGCATGGCTGCTGAATTTTTACCAAGGGTATGTTTAAACCTATAATACTATCACAATGGCCAAAATTCCTAATAACATATTTTTTGTATATTTCCAACATAGCAAGAATAAATAGTGATCTGATTTCCATTTCTGGTCATACAAAGTTTCTGTTTATGTGACTATTGAACATAAAGGGTTGTAATAGTCCCTGAAACAAACAAACAAAAAAAATAGTCCCTGAAACACCAAAGTATACTTTCTGTAAGTACCAGAGTTGCTAATATTTAATGGCCATCATAATGCCCTAAATATGCTGAGACATATGCAACTCTTGGAATCCCCATGGACTGTGGCTACAGGGCACAGAGGATCCCCAGGCGCCTCTATCCATCAGATTATCCTGGCAGGAATATTGGAGTTGCCATTTCCTTCTCCAGGGGATCTTCCCGACCCAGGGATCGAACTCACATCTCCTATGTCTCTTGCATTGGCAGGTGGATTCTTTACCACTCTGCTACCTGTCCTAAATGGAGTATAACTTGACAGAATTGGTTCTGTGACTTATCACAGCAACTACTTTAAAGCTAGATATGATTTTAAGAATAACTTCTTGAATGAATATTGATAAAAGTTTTAAAATATTTAAATTTCTACCATGTTTAGCTAAGAAAAATATACTTAAAATCATGCTTGGTTATGACCATACCTAAATTGGAACAAATCATCCAATTTTTCAAAATATGACATTTTGTAAACTTCATCCCAGCTCTCATCAAGGCATGTAAATAATTAAATTTTGTTGAATTCTACTAAAAGAGAAAGAGTTTGGTAAAGTCTGCTTTTTAGATACAGATAAAAGGTTTTTTTAATCCACCAAAAGAAAATCCCCTCTATATTCTGCTATTATTTTGACCAAAAGATTATTGTAATATAAGCAGCTATTTTAAAATCATTTCAATATAGCAATTGCTCTCAAATTTTGGTTATTTGGTATTACTATGTGCACAAAACTGTAACAAGCATGATGTTATCAAAAATTATTTCCAACATATATATTTCTAATTATGTACCTATGAAATAAACTTAGAACTGTTCCCCATGACAGAAAGTAAGATTTCAAATTTCAAGTTAGAGTTGAAAACTTGTTTTCTACCTCTTAGATTAATTCTATTTTCATATCAAGATTGCTTCATCATTCAGAGGATGATATTATTTTGTGATTATAATATTTAAGAAAGAGCAGATCAGTAAATCCCGTTTTAACTAAATCTCCATAAACGTTTTCACGCTTTGTACTTAATATTTTCTCTAATTCCAGTAAGAAACGGTTCAAACAATATCTTCAACACAAAGGAAAGAACATTAGCCTTATCAACACTTAACCCATGATCATTCCAATGGCTTCTATTTCAGAGCAAATTTTATCACAGATTTAATCCCAGAATATGGGAGTTATATACTATTGAGCCCACACATAAATTAAATACCAGCATAATTTAATTGATAGGAAATATATATTCTTCTCCTGTGAGAGAATGAAATATAAAGAGAGTTTTTTCCCTTCAGTCATACTCAATTGGAATTAAAATGAAAATCTTCAACTCAAGGCAATCCTAGACCTAGATTACCAGCATAATGGATAGTCTAAGAAATTTCTACCAATAGAAATTAGTTTGTCAACCAAAAGTCATCTTCCAGGAATTTTGACTTAACCATACTCATGTAACACTATTCCCTACCCAGTTTTGCCTCTCTACATTGGCCTCTGTCTGTCTCCTTTTGTCGTTTCTACTTTCTAAACCTTACTTGGAAAAGGTCAGTTTTCATTCCAATACCAAAGAAAAGCAATGCCAAAGAGTGATCAAACTATCACACAATTGCACTCATCTCACATGCTAGTAAAGTAATGCTCAAAGTTCTCTAAGCCAGGCTTCAGCAATACATGAACCATAAACTTCCAGATGTTCAAGCTCATCTTAGAAAAGACAGAGGAACCAGAGACCAATTGCCATCTATTGAATCATCAAAAAAGCAAGAGAGTTCCAAAAAACATCTACTTCTGCTTAATTGACTATGCCAAAGCCTTTGACTGTGTGGATCACAATAAACTGTGGAAAATTCTAAAAGAGATGGGAATACCTCTTGAGAAATCTATATGCAGGTCAGGAAGCAACAGTTAGAACTGGACATGGAACAGACTGGTTCCAAATAGAAAAAGGAGAATGTAAAGGCTGTATATTGTCATCCTGCTTATTTAACTTATATGCAGAGAACATCATGAGAAACGCCAGGCTGGAAGAAGCACAAGCTGGAATCAAGATTGCTTGGAGAAAATCTGTAACCTCAGATATACAGATGACACCACCCTTATGGCAGAAAGTGAAGAGGAGCTAAAGAGCTTCTTGATAAAAGTAACAGGAGAGTGAAAAAGTTGGCTTAAAGCTCAACATTCAGAAAACTAAGATCATGGCATCTGGTCCCATCAGTTCAGTTCAATTCAGTCACTCAGTTGGGTCCGACTCTTTGCAACCCCATGAACTGCAGCACACCAGGCCTCCCTGTCACCAACTCCCGGAGTTTACCCAAACTAATATCCATTGAGTCAGTGATGCCATCCTCTGTCATCCCCTTCTCCTCCTGCCCTCAATCTTTCCCAGCATCAGGGCCTTTTCAAATGATTCAGTTCTTTGCATCAGGTGGCCAAAGTATTGGAGTTTCAACTTCAACATCAGGCCTTCCAATGAACACCCAGGACTGATCTCCTTTAGGATGGACTGGTTGGATCTCCTTGCAGTCCAAGGGACTCTCAAGAGTCTTCTTCAACACCACAGTTCAAAAGCATCAATTCTTCAGCTCTCAGCTTTCTTTATAGTCCAACTCTCACATCCATACATGACCACTGGAAAAATCATAGCCTTGACTAGATGGACACTTGTTGACAAAGTAATGTCTCTGCTTTTTAATATGCTGTCCAAGTTGGTCATAGCTTTCCTTCTAAGGAGTAAGTGTTTTTAATATCATGGCTGAAATCACCAACTTCAGTGATTTTGGAACCAAAAAATAAAGTAAGCCAACGTTTAGACTGTTGCCCCATCTACTTGCCATCAAGTGATGGTACCAGATGCCATGATCTTAGTTTTCTGAATGTTGAGTTTTAAGCCAACTTTTTCACTCTCCCCTTTCACTTTCATCAAGAGGCTCATTAGTCCTCTTCACTTTCTGCCATAAGGGTGGTGTCATCTACATATCTGAGCTTATTGATATTTCTCCCAGCATTCTTGACTCCAACTTGTGCTTCTTCCAGCCCAGCGTTTCTTATGATGTACTCTGCATATAAGTTAAGTAAGCAGGGTGACAATAGACAGTCTTGACATTCTCCTTTTCCTATTTGGAACCAGTCTGTTCCATGTCCAGTTCTAACTGTTGTTCCTGACTTGCATACAGATTTCTCAAGAGGTAGGTCAGGTGGTCTGGTATTCCCATCTATTTCAGAATTTTCCACAGTTTATTGTGATCCACCCAGTCAAAGGCTTTGGCATAGTCAATAAAGCAGAAATAGATGTTTATCTGGAATTCTCTTGCTTTTTCGATGATTCAACAGATGTTGGCAATTTGATCTCTGGTTCCTCTGCCTTTTCTAAAACCAGCTTGAACATCTAGAATTTCATAGTTCATGTATAGCTCTAGCGTGGCATGGAGAATTTTGAGCATTACTTAACTAGCGTGTGAGATGAGTGTAATTGTGTGGTAGTTTGAGCATTCTTTGGCATTGCCTTTCTTTGAGATTGGAATGAAAACTGACCTTTTCCAGTCCTGTGGCCACTGCTGAGTTTTCCAAGTTTGCTGGCATATTGAGGGTAACACTTTCACAGCATTGTCTTTCAGGATTTGAAATAGCTCAACTGGAATTCCATCACCTCCGCTAGCTTTGTTTGTAGGGATGTTTCCTAAGGCCCACTTCACGTTCCAGAGTGTCTGGCTCTAGTTGAGTGATCACACCATCATGATATTCTGGATCATAAAGATCTTTTTTGTACAGTTCTTCTATATACTCTTACCACCTGTTCTTAATGTCTTCTGCTTCTGTTAAGTCCATAACATTTCTGTCCTTTATTGAGCCCATCTTTGCATGAAATGTTCCCTTGGTATCTCTAATTTTCTTAAAGAGATCTTTAGTCTTTCCCATTCTATTGTTTTCCTCTATGTTTGCATTGATACTGAGGAAGGCTTTCTTATCTCTCCTTGCTGTTCTTTAGAACTCTGAATTCAAATGGGTATATCTTTCCTTTTCTCCTTTACTTTTCACTTCTTTTCTTTTCACAGCTATTTGTAAGGTCTCCTCAGACAGCCATTTTGCTTTTTTGCATTTCTTTTTCTTGGGGATGGTCTTGACCCCTGTCTCCTCTACAATATCATGAACCTCCATCCATAGTTCATCAGGCACTCTGTCTATCAGATCTAGTCCCTTAAATCTATTTCTCACTTTCACTGTATAATCATAAGGGATTTGATTTAGGTCATACCTGAATGGTCTAGTGGTTTTCCCCACTTTCTTCAATTTAAGTCTGAATTTGGCAATAAGGAGTTCATGATCTGAGCCACAATCAGCTCCTGGACTTGTTTTTCCTGACTCTATAGAGCTTCTCCATCTTTGGCTGCAAAGAATATAATCAATCTGATTTCAGTGTTGGCCATCTGGTGATGTCCATGTGTAGAGTCTTCTCTTGTGTTGTTGGAAGAGGGTGTTTGCTATGACCAGTGTGTTCTCTTGGCAAAACTCTATTAGCCTTTGCCCTGCTTCATTCTGTATTCCAAGGCCAAATTTTCCTGTTACTCCAGGTTTTTTTTGACTTCATACTTTTCATTCTAGTCCCCTATAATGAAAAGGACACCTTTTTTGGGTTTTAGTTCTGAAAGGTATTATAGGTCTTCATAGAACCATTCAACTTCAGCTTCTTCTGTGTTACTGGTCAGGGAATAAACTTGGATTACCATGATACTGAATGTTTTGTCTTGGAAATGAACAGAGATCATTCTGCTGTTTCAGAGATTGCATCCAAGTACTGCATTTCAGACTCTTTTGTTGACTATGATGGCTACTCCATTTCTTCTAAGGGATTCCTGCCCACAGTAATAGATATGGATGTCATCTGAGTTAAATTCATCCATTCTAGTCCATTTTAGTTTGCTGATTCCTAGAATGCCAATGTTCACTCTTGCCATTTCCTGTTTGACCACTTCCAGTTTGCCTTGATTCATGGACCTAACATCTCAGGTTCCTATGCAATATTGCTCTTTACAGCATTGGATTTTGCTTCTATCACTGGTCACATCCACAACTGGGTGTTGTTATTGCTTTGGCTTCATCCCTTCATTCTTTCTGGAGTTATTTCTCCACTGATTTCCAGTAGCATTTGGGCACCTACCAGCCTGGGGAGTTCATCTTTCAGTGTCCTATCTTTTTGCCTATTCATACTGTTCATGGGGTTCTCAAAGCAAGAACACTGAAGTGGTTTGCCATTCCATTCTCCAGTGGACCACATTCTGTCAGAACTCTCCACCATGACCCAGCTGTCTTGGGTGGCCCCACAAGGCATGGCTTAGTTTCATTGAGTGAGACAAGGCTGTGGTCCATGTGGTCAGATTGGCTAGTTTTATGTGATTGTGGTTTCAGTCTGCCTGCCCTCTGATGCCCTCTCTTAGCACCAATCATCTTACTTGGGTTTCTCTTATCTTGCACATGGGGTATCTCTTCATGGCTGTTCCAGCAAAGCACAGCCACAGCTCCTTACCTTGGATGTGGGGTATCTACTCACAACCTCCACTCGTGACCTTGGACATGGGGTATTTCCTCTCGGCCACTGCTCCTAACCTTGGTCATGGGATATCTCCTCGTGGCTGCTCTTGCTCTGCACAGCAGCCACTCCCATCACTTCCTGGCAAATAGATGGGGAAACAGTGGAAACAGTGACAGACTTTATTTTGGGGGTCTCGAAAGTCATTGCAGATGGTGACTGCAGCCATGAAATTAAAAGACGCTTACTCCTTGGAAGAAAAGTTATCAGCAACCTAGACAGCATATTAAAAAGCAGAGACATTACTATGCCAAAAAAGTTCCATCTAATCAAAGCAATGGTTTTTCCTGTAGTCATGTATGGATTTGAGAGTTGGACTATAAATAAAACTGAAAGCCAAAGAATTCATGCCTTTGAACTGTGGTGTTGGAGGAGACTCTTGAGAGTCCCTTGGACAGCAAGGAGATCTAACCAGTCCATCCTAAAGGAAATCAATCCTGAATATTTACTGGAAGGCCTGATGTTGAAGCTGAAACTCCAATACTTTGGCCACCTGATGCTAAGAACTGACTCATTTGAAAAGACCCTGATGCTGAGAAAGATTGAAGTCGAGAGGAGAAGGGGACAACAGAGAATGAGATGGTTGGATGGCATCACCGACTCAATGGACATGAGTTTGGGTAAACTCCAGGAGTTGGTGATGGACAGGGAGTTCTGGCATACTGCAGTACATGGGGTCACAAAAAGTCAGACACGACTGAGGGACTGAACTGAACAGAACTGAAACCTTACCAATTTTATGAGTGCCAACTATGGCTCCATATCTCCCATGAACTCTCCCTGGTCTCCTCAGTCTACAGCAAGCTCTCACTCACCTTGAATGCATATGGATCTTATTGTACAACTCATCTAGCTTTATCTTCTTTTCCCTAGATAATTCATTACACTCTTACAAATCTTTTGCTGTTCAGTCACATAGTCGTATCTAACTCTTTGCGACCCCATGGACTGCAACATGCCAACTGCCCTGTCCCTCCTCATCTTCTGAAGTTTGCCCAAGTTTGTGTCCATTACATTGGTGATGCCATCCAGCCATCTTATTCTCTGATGTCCTCTTCTACTTCTGTCCTCAATCTTTTCTAGCATCAGGGACTTTTCCAATAATTCAACTGTTCACATCAGGTGAGCAAAAAACTGGAGCTTCAGCTTTACCATCAGTCCTTTCAATGAGTATTCAAGGTTGATTTCCCTTAAGATTGACTGGCCAAGGGACTCTCAGGAGTCTTCTCCAGCACCACTGTTCAAAGGCATCAATTCTTTGGTGTTCTGCCTTCTTTATGGTCCAGCTCTCACAACTGTATGCAACCACTGGGAAGACCATAGCCTTGACTATACGGACCTTTGTTGGCAGAGTAATGTGTCTGCTTTTCAACACACTGTCTAGGCTTGTCATAGCTTTCCTGCTGAGAAGCAATCGTCTTCTGATTTCATGGTTCAAATCTCTATCTGCAATGATTTTAGAGCCCAAGAAGAGGAAATCTATCACTACTTCCACCTTTTCCCCTTCTATTTGCCATGAAGTAATGGGACTGGATGCCATGATCTTAGTTTTTTTTAATATTTAGTTTTAAGCTGGCTCTTTCATTCTCCTCCTTCACCCTCATCAAGAGGCTTTTTAGTTCCTCTCTGCTTTCTTCCATTAGAGAGGCATCATCCACATATCTGAGGTTGTTGCTGTTTCTCCCGCCTATCTTCATTTCAGCCTGTAACTTATCCAGCCCAGAATTTCTCATGATGTGCTCAGTGTATAGGTTAAATAAACATGATGACAGCAGACAGCCCTGTCATACTCCTTTCCCAGATTGAGAAAGCTCTGTGGAAAAACAAACTGTGGAAAGCCCTTAAAGAGATGGGAATACCATACCATCTTACCTATCTCCTGAGAAGCCTCACAGATCTATGGGTATATAAATATAGAGCTGTGACTTGTTTCCCCAACTAAACCAAAAGTTGAATAAGAAACCAGACTATTTAGCCAAGATTATCTGCTAAAAACAGAAGGGAATAATAAGAGGAATTACATACTCAGTAAATTTACAAGGCAGAAATAAGCACAATCCCTTCTCCTCTACTCCAGTTTATAAGAGCAGGACTTTTCCTGTTATATACCCCTCATTAAGTTACTGACTTGATATTAAAATGACTAATAAATATTTGTTACATTGATCTATTTATTTAAAATGGATTAATCCCTCACTGCATAAATTTCATAAGAACTAAGGCATTCTGATGGGATTTCCCTGCCCAACTCTGAGGCTTTATACATGATTAGAACAAATGTCTCACACATGCCAAATGGCTCACACATACCCTTCACTCTACTTGCTGAGCTATTTATCAGTGTATACAGCTTCACTAACTTATCAGGTAAAGGCAACAAAACCACAATGTGACATCATCTCATATCTGTTAGAATGACTATCAGGAAGACAAGAGATGACAAGTGTCAGAGAGGACGTGGAGAAGACACTCTTGTGCACTGTTGGTGGGAATATAAATTGGTTCTATCACTATGAAAAATAGTATGGAAGTTCCTCAAAAAATTAAAATAGAACTATCATATGATCCAGCAATCCCACTCTTGGTATATATCCAAAAGAAATAAAAACAAGGTATGGAAAAGATGACTGCACTCCCATGTTTATTGCAGCATTACTCACAACAGCCAAGGTGTGGAAAAAACCTATGTTCATCCACAAATGAATGGATAAAGCAGATGTGAAATACACACACACACACAAGTGGAATATTATTCAGCCATAAAGGAGAAGGAATCTCTGCCGTTTGCAACACCATGAATGAACCCTGAGGGCTTTATGCTAAAGGAAGTATCAGACAGAAAAGACAATTGCTATATCATATCATTTACAGTTGGCCCTTACATGGGTTTGAACTGTGCAGATACACTTAAAGATTTTTTTTCAAGAGTAAATACTGTAGGATTTTACCATCCATGGTTGGCTGAATTTGCCAGTGGGAAACCATGGACACTGAGTAGAGTCAGTTATATGCAAAAATCTGACTGGGCAGAAGGTCATCCCCCTAACCCCTGTGTTGTCCAAGAGTCAACAGTATATGTGGAATCTAAAAAAGCCAAGCTCAAAGAAACCAAGAGAGAATGGTGTCAACCAGAGGCTGGAAGCCCAGGGAACAGGGAGATGTTGGAGAAACAACTTCCCAATGTCAGTGAAGATAAATAAATTCTGGAGACCAGCCCAGCGTTTCTCATGATGTACTCTGCATATAAGTTAAATAAACAGGGTGACAATATACAGCCTTGATGTACTCCTTTTCCCATTTGGAACCAGTCTGTTGTTCCATGTCCAGTTCTAACTGTTGCTTCCTGACCTGCATACAGATTTCTCAAGAGGCAGATCAGGTGGTCTGGTATTCCCATCTCTTTCAGAATTTTCCACAGTTTATTGTGATCCACACAGTCAAAAGCTTTGGCATAGTTAATAAAGCAGAAATAGATGTTTTTCTGGAACTCTCTTGCTTTTTCCATGATCCAGCAGATGTTGGCAATTTGATCTCTGGTTCCTCTGCCTTTTCTAAAACCACCTTTCTGGAAGAAAGTGAAGAGGAACTAAAAATCCTCTTGATGAAAGTGACAGTGGAGAGTGAAAAAGTTGGCTTAAAGCTCAACATTCAGAAAACAAAGATCATGGCATCCGGTCCCATCACTTCATGGGAATTAGATGGGAAACAGTGGAAACAGTGTCAGACTTTACAGTTTGGGGCTCCAAAATCACTGCAGATGGTGACTGCAGCCATGAAATTAAAAGACGCTTACTCCTTGGAAGGAAAGTTATGACCAACCTAGATAGCATATTCAAAAGCAGAGACATTACTTTGCCAACAAAGGTTCGTCTAGTCAAGGCTATGGTTTTTCCTGTGGTCATGTATGGATGTGAGAGTTGGACTGTGAAGAAGGCTGAGCGCTGAAGAATTGATGCTTTTGAACTGTGGTGTTGGAGAAGGCTCTTGAGAGTCCCTTGGACTGCAAGGAGATCCAACCAGTCCATTCTGAAGGAGATCAACCCTGGGATTTCTTTGGAAGGAATGATGCTAAAGCTGAAACTCCAGTACTTTGGCCACCTCATGCGAAGAGTTGACTCATTGGAAAAGAGTCTGATGCTGGGAGGGATTGGGGGCAGGAGGAGAAGGGGACGACAGAGGATGAGATGGCTGGATGGCATCACTGACTCGATGGACGTGAATCTGGGTGAACTCCGGGAGTTGGTGATGGACAGGGAGGCCTGGCGTGCTGCAATTCATGGGGTCGCAAAGAGTCAGACACGACTGAGCGACTGAACTGAACTGAATACATAGCATAGTGATTTTAGTCAATAATACTGTATTATATTTCAGAGTTTCTGAGATTAAATTTTAAATGTTTTCATCACAAAAATGAGATAATTTTGATATAATAGAGTTAGTGCTGGCTAACACTACCCTGGTAAGCATAGTATAATTTATAAATGTGTCAAATCAACATTGTAGGCTTAAACTTATACAATATTACATGTCAAGTGTATCTCAATAAAAAGGAAAAATAAACTAAATGGCTCAAATTAACTGCCTAGCGACCTTATTATCTGGAAATTTCTATTTTACAATACAAACTCCATCCCATTGGCTTAGAGGTAATAAAATAACTCATCACCTCTAATCTCAATTAAGAAATCTCAAAAGATTCTCAAATGCTTGTTGGAGTCAATAAGCCATAAAAAAAATTAGCACAGACATTTATCTTAAGGTGTTTCTCTCCTCTTACAATAAAAAAATTTGAAGAAATACATTTAGAATGCACCCTGTTTTAAGTTTGGCTTTAAACTGATAAATTGTCTGTTACATTAGGTGCCAGATCAGATACTGTAGGCGTACATGGGTCAATACATTTTGCAATTCTCTTGGGTTAAAATATTCACCCTAATCATAGACTTTCAAATGGATGCTGTTGTTCACAAAGCTAGAAAAGAAAATAGTTCCAATTCTTTCGCTTCTTGAATAATGAGATCACAATTCAAAGACCTTTGGTTTGTAATGATCCCTCACTAAAAATTTCCATCTTTTTAAGAATAAAAATATTATTCACTGAAGGAAGATTAAAGTCTCTGGCTCTTCTAAATATTAAGATAGGTTAAGATCAATAAAAATATAAAATCAGTGCCTTGATTTTAATAGGATCATTTTCTTTCATCTATGTTAGTAGGTTAGAGTGGATCATGAAAACCTCTTCCCACTTGTTATCAACAGAAAACTGCAACAACAAATTTTATAAAAGAGATAACCTCAGCTAAATGGTGTGTTACAAATATTTCAGAGAAGTAATACAGAGTTGTGTGGTTAAAACTGGTCTCTGATGCTACACAGTCAGGGTTTGGAAGTCCACTCTGCCTCTCTTTAGTATAGTAACATTGGATAATTTACTGACCCTCTTTGTGTTTCAATTATAGTAGAACCTACCTCACAGATTTATTAAGAGGAGGTACTGCATGCAAAGTACATGTAATAATACCTGATGGATAGTAAGCACTTGATAGGCATTGTGTGCTGTGCTTAGTCGCTCAGTCATGTCCGACTCTTTGCAGTCCCCTGGACTGTAGCCCTCCAGGCTCCTCTATCCATGGGATTCTCCAGGCAAGAATACTGGAGTGGGTTGCCATGTCCTCCTCCAGGGGATCTTCCCAACCCAGGGATCAAACCCAGGTTTCCCGCATTCCAGGCAGATTCTTTACAGTCTGAGCCTCCAGGGAAGCCTTGGTTTCCCTGATAGACATTAGCTAAATACAAATTAGAGCTTGCTATCATTATTCTTTTTAAAAGCTTTTTTTCAGTTAGTCACTTTTATTGTACTATGTAAACCAGAAAAAGGGATACTTTCTAATTTCAACCAAGTCAGTCACTATGTCTCAATGCATAATTATATGTATTTAAGGTAGACTTCAACTTGGGTCTAAATGAAGAGAAGGGTAAAATAAGAAAATATTCTATGAAAATAACTCAGTGGGAAACATTCCTGATGTTGTCCAGTTGTCGTCCCTTTGATATCCATCCTGTCAAACCTGCCAGTGACCCGAAATAAGTCCAGCTGTTCAGACCACTAAGCCTTGCAGGCAACTGGGATCCAGTTCATGTCTTCCTGTCTTCCCTCACTGTTTGCTCCCAGAGTAAATATGTCCAGCAAAGTGTTTTTGCTCACAAAGAAGCTACCTCACCAATATGATTTATTGTCTCAACTGTAAAGTCACTATGCAAGAACTGAAGTAAACATCTTTTTTAATGTCTCTCATAACACCAGGTACAGAAATATCAACATCATTTTCTTTAAAAATAGAACTCTAACAGACTAAATGTATTGTTTAAAAATGTAATCTATTAGTGACATCCATTAATCTTAAGTTGAAATGTATGTTTGGCAGTTTATTTTCTCTGTTTTAAATGAACTATTACTTTAATCATAGGCATTTTCAAAATAGTTTGATTTTTCTTAATTAACGTGTGCTAAATTATTTATGATAGACACGTTCTTTTGCTAGAGGTAAAACAGATCTAGTGTGTGGTTATTAATTCCCAGTTTGCCCCATACAAAATTATTAATTAAGGTGGAATTTTTCTGCCAATGTACTTTAATTTCTTTTTTCCAAATGAAAAGACGTAGGAGTGTGACTGACTGGCATGCCAGTCCAATAAAGGTAGTAATTTTTTGGTGCCTGTCAGCTTGAAGACAACGTTTCACCCCAGTGTTTTCTTTCAAAGAGCTCTAGAGGAAATTTAGCAAGATTAGGAGAGGCACAACGGAACTGTAGAAAAGTTATTGACTTTATTTTCTTTCTTCTTTTACACATTCTATACACAATAGCGACATCTTCTGGTTGGCTGGAATATTAACATTTGGACCAATGCTTTGAAGCCATGACCCCACTTCTTTTCTGATCTGATCATTCATCAAAAAACATCTGTTTTTCTTTTAAATACCATATTAGATATTCCTGAATTAGAATCAAGTCATTGTTAAATGTCATACAAATTCCAATTTAAGTTTTTAAAGACAAAATACAATAGTTGTTGTTTAGTTGATGAGTCCTCTCTGACTCTTGCCCCACCATGGGCTGTGACCCGCTAGGCTCCTCTGTCCATGGGCTTTTCTAGGCAAGAATACTGGAGTGGGTTGCCACTTCCCCACTCAGGGATCCAACCCACATCTTCTGCATTGCAGGAGGATTCTCTACCATTGAGCCACCAGGGAAGCTCAAACTTGATAGAGCAGATACTTATTTCCTCAAAACAAATTTTAAACATAGACTAAGTGCAAAATTAACTGACAGTAAAAATACACTTGATGTAATTAATGAGCTTCAGTTTAAGCATCTCCTATGCAAATTTCACTTTTTAGGAAGTTCACTAACAATTGAAGAAAATAATAAAGAAAAGAAAATGATATTTTCAGTTAATTTTAACCTGAGATTTAGGGAGTCTGAGAAAAGGAAGGTTCTAATGTTAATGAAATTCCTTTCCTATGACTCTTTTCTGAAGGTTCCTATCTCTGTTCAGAGCACCATGGTCCTCTGAGCATGCTCTAAGGGACTTATCCTTAACTCTAAAACACTAATTTCACAGATTCAGCTCTGTCCGAGTGCAAGGAGCCACCCCAGAGCAGCGATGGGTCTAGACTGATTCTGGTGATAGTAACATCAAGGACCCAGAATCCCAGTCCCTTCCACGAGGATTGAGCCTGACATAAAGCAGATATATATGCCATGTTTAAATTAGGACCCCTTTCTTCAGACAATACAGGAAAAGTGACTTCAGTGATTTCAAGGTGATTTTCTTGCAGCAACATCTCTCTCACTAGGAAAGATGAAAAGCACCATGTATACTTATCATAAATCAGTTAAATAATCAAAATCAGAAAACTCTAAGCAAAGACTAAAACAAACTTTATATATAAACAGCTATTTTTAAAAGTAGAGATATAAAAAAGTAAAAGAAATTGAATTAACATTGTTCCTTCAGTTCATGAATGCAAGACATGATGCGTAATATAAACGTCACATATTTTGAAAAGAGAATTTAATCTTAAGAAGAAAAAGATGTGTAGATCAGGGTGATTTAAAGTTGTATAAATAACAGCAAACCAGATAAACTTATTATTAAAATCATACTAATTATATTTATCCTATCCTCTTGATCAGCTAATATCTCTCTTGGTAATAACAGCTCTTCAAAACCTTGTTACTATGAGTGTAAATAGATATTTGGAAAGAACAGACCATGCACATTTTCAGTGCTGGGAAATATATACAGGTCACATTCTTCTTTTTAATTTAAAAATTAAGACATTTACATTATCTGAAATTGCAAATCAAATTTGATACCCAAAAAGCTATAAATAATGTGCAATTATCCCCTCAATGATGCATAAACTATTATGAATAATAGGAATTTTATATTATCATCAGGATTATAGACTGAACATTTTTCTGAATGCATAAAAAATTATACTCTCAAAAGTGACAGAGATAAGCCATTAATTCATTTCCTTACCTAGTCTATAAAAACTATCCTAGTTGTTTCTGGTATTGTTACTATACAAGGTAATGCATTTTAATCTCATTTTCAAAAATGTTCTCTCTGTAAAGAAATAAACAAGCCTCATAGAACAGATATACCAACTATAGACATTTTTCAAATAGAATATTTTAAATGGCCTTCAAATATATGGTAGTAGAACATGCAAAATACAGTTACATGCTGTTATCTGCTTGATCATCAAGTCAACATTATTCCACGTAAGAAATGCATAAAGTATTTGTCTTTAGATACAAAGTATGTGGTCTCAGCAATTTTACTCAAATTTATTAGGTAAATAAAATGCTAATATTGACTTGCCATTTGTATAATTTATGAGTGCAGATGCATCAATACAAGCTACAGCATTGAACTGACCTGTACCATGGTCTATCTAAAAAACTTCACTAGCCAAAACACGTCTAAATGACTCAATACCAAGAAAACTCAAAAAAAAACTCATACTGCATGACTACCAAGAAAACTATTCTAGATAGATCACTTCTACATACTATATGTTTTATAATAGCTATTTTTAGTCAAAATATTGAGTTCTTCAAAATAAAATTAAATGTTATTTTTTTATTTTATTTTATTTTTTAACTTTACAATATTGTATTGGTTTTGCCATATATCAACATGAATCCACCACAGGTATACACGTGTTCCCCATCCTGAACCCTCCTCCCTCCTCCCTGTATGCTGCTGCTGCCAAGTCACTTCAGTCGTGTCCGACTCTGTGCCACCCCATAGACGGCAGCCCACCAGGCTCCCCTGTCCCTGGGATTCTCTAGGCAAGAACACTGGAGTGGGTTGCCATTTCCTTCTCCAATGCATGAAAGTGAAAGGTGAAAGGGAAGTTGCTCAGTCATGCCCCCGACTCTTAGCGACCCCATGGGCTGCAGGCTCCTCCGTCCATGGGATTTTCCAGGCAAGAGTACTGGAATGGACAGCAAAAGAGACACTGATGTATAAATGTTATTTTTTAAAGATGTTTATCCTTTCCAAATTATTTGCAAGGTTTAACATAACTCCAACCAAACTCCAATGGGATTTAATTTTATTCTCGTTAAATTTGGGTGATCTCTATTTGTTTTTTAATAAATACTTACTGAAGTATAACACATATACAGAAAGTACACATATCCCAAGTATACAGCTGACTGAGCTATGCTTCACTCTTCTAAGAATTTCACAGCTCTTTTTCTCAGCTCCTTTTTCAAGCCAGGGTAGTTCAGCAGCATTGGGCTTGATAAAACAATACAGTCTCCATGAAATTGATTTGAGGACTGTATTAAAGATTTATTTGTGAATTATTTTATCAAATTTTATAAATATCTCATGTGCGTGACTGGAAAGAACTTTCTCTTGCTGAGCATAAATGTAAAAACAAAATTATTCTATTTATATTATTCAAACATTTTTACTTATTTCTTTCTTACTATCTAATTTTCAAAGGAATATGTTAAAATCTCCATCTATATTTGTTGTTGGTTTATTATTTCTGTAGTTTTGTCAGCTCTTGCTTTATTTATGTTAAGAATACATTGCTGGCTGCAAATATGTTCACAACTGTATTACATATCTTTGTATATCCTTTCTTATATTTGGGCCATGAATTGCATTTTGTCTGAAATTAAATTTACAACTCCAGTCTTCTTGATTTATATTTGCCTGGTTATTTTACTTACAAACTTTTAAAGATAATTTTGTAGTTACTATGGTTGAAAATATTTGAAAAATCAATTTGAGATTCTCTTCTTGTTGTCAAGAATACCCAGATCTGAGCTGAGATGCCTGAGGTAAGGAAGTAGCCTAGGCCAGTGGGAAGGTCCTATAAAAAGTCATATTTTCTGTGTGCTTTCTCATAGACTAGTCCTATTTAGCATACAGGTTAAATTTACCCCTCCCACACTGTAATAGTCTTTAATTACCCAAACTCTTCTGGGCCATTGTTGAGAATAAAAATATAACATAGCAAAGGAATACAGAGTAGCACACTGTGGGAATATCTGTGTTCAATTTTCAGTGACCAGTTCCAAGTAAAATGAGGTTCTATATGGAGATGGTGGGTATAGAGTATGTTTCTAGACATACTAGTTGGAAAGAGTATGTCTCCATAAGGAAAACTAAAAAGTAGACAACTCAACGACAAGATAAAAAACTCAATGGTATGGTATATACCAGAAGGATATAATTATCAAAAGAGGGAAAAATTAACCTTTGCAGTACATTTAGAAACACATGTCAGTCTATGTTCTTTAAGTATAAAGTAAAACAATGAAATAGCTACTTCTGTCTACACAGTATATAAGATGAAGTTTCAAACCTTACACTTCCTTTTCTTTTCTGCTGACTGAGTTGGGCAATATAGACCCAGGTTCGATCCCTGGGTGGGGAAGATTCCCCTGGAGAAGGAAATGGCAACCCACTCCAGTACTCCTGCCTGGAAAATTCCATGGATGGAGGAGCCTTATAGGCTACAATCCATGTGGTCGCAAAGAGTCAGACACGACTGAGCAACTTCACTTTCACTTTTTCACTTTCAGACCCAGATTATGTTTTTACCTTTTAAAATATAATCTTCCATCTTTATAATAATTTCTAAAATGTGCATTTAATTCTGTAACAATATTTTCACTTTATGATTTTACTCACCACAAGTCTTTTCATTTGGCAACTTCCAATTCTTGAGTTTTCTAGAATTTCAAGAATTTTTATCCTCTACTTGATCTTAGATTTTCTTTATCTCTCAGCTAAAGCCTTGGAGACGATCACAGAAATCTCTCAACTATTCTACAAAAAAACTTTCTGTTTCAGCTCAAAAGATGAAGATTTTTATCATGCTTTTTAAGCCATCTTCATCAATTTTAAAGAATATGGGATTATCAATTCCCATCTTTCTTGTAGTAAATTCTTACCCTCATTTTTCCAATGTTCATGTAGGTTTTACTTTTCTTTCTTTTTCAGAATTCCAATCAGAAGTTTAGAAGGGTAAATCAGGCCTTTATTATGCCACTATTCTAACCTAGAAGTATAATATTCTCAATATCACAGAATCACAGATATCACAGAATCCAATTCCCAATCTTAGTTTATGGGTTTTTATTGGACTTGTCAGCTCTAACTCCTAAATAATGAAGAAATAGTCCATTTTTAGGCAGTAATCTTTGTAGAATAACCCAATGTTGTAATGAAATAAACACTTTTTTTTTCAAGTTCAGTCACTTCCCAGGCCTTTTCTATCAATTAACTTTTCTATCAATTAACTAAACCTGAAAGGAAGAATAAGGCTCATAAATATTTTTCTCTGGAAAAGGAAATACATGAGTTTTCTAAGATAACACCAGAATTGTGCCTAAATGTAATTTTATAAATCCAACAGACCTATCATAAGTAAATTAGTGTTTTGTTTAAAATGTAACTATTTCTTGAAGTGTCAACTTATAGAGAATTAATAAATGAGCCAAGGGCATTAAAGAGAACAAACGTGTTTGCATCCCCATATCACTTTTAAACTAGAGTCCCTTATAATTTGACAGAATCTTAGAGATCATCCTCGGTCATCCTCTAATGCACTGCTCTTATTACCTCCACTCATGTTCTTTTTCATTATATATATATATATATATATATATATATATATATATATATTTTACACACACACATTAGTTCAGTTCAGTTCAGTTCAGTTCAGTCGCTCAGTTGCGTGTGACTCTTTGCAACCCCATGAATCACAGCATGCCAGGCCTCCCTGTCCATCACCAACTCCGGGAGTTCACTCAAACTTACGTCCATCCAGTCGGTGATGCCATCCAGCCATCTCATCCTCTGTCGTCCCCTTCTCCTCCTGCCCTCAATCCCTCACAGCATCAGGGTCTTTTCCAGTGAGTCAACTCTTCGCATGTGGTGGCCAAAATATTGGAATTTCAGCTTCAGCATCAGTCCCTTCAATGAACATGAAGGACTGATCTCCTTTAGGATGGACTGGTTGAATCTCCTTGCAGTCCAAGGGACTCTCAGACCTGCATATAGGTTTCTCAAGAGGCAGGTCAGGGGGTCTGAATATCCCATCTCTTTCAGAATTTTCCACAGTTTATTGTGATCCACACAGTCAAAGGCTTTGGCATAGTCAATAAAGCAGAAATAGATGTTTTTCTGGAACTCTCTTGCTTTTTCGATGATCCAGTGGATGTTGGCAATTTGATCTCTGGTTCTTCTGCCTTTTCTAAAACTAGATTTAACATCTGGAAGTTCAGGGTTCACGTATTTGCTGAAGCCTGGCTTGGAGAATTTTGAGCATTACTTTACTAGTGTGTGAGATGAGTGCAGTTGGGCGGTAGTTTGAGCATTCTTTGGCATTGCCTTTCTTTGGGATTGGAATGAAAACTGATCTTTTCAGGTCCTGTGGCCACTGCTGAGTTTTCCAAATTTGCTGGCATATTGAGTGCAGCACTTTCACAGCATCATCTTTTAGGATTTGGAATAGCTCCACTGGAATTCCATCACCTCCACTAGCTTTGTTCATAGTGATGCTTTCTAAGGTCCACTTGACTTCACATTCCAGGATGTCTCACTCTAGGTGAGTGATCACACCATCGTGATTATCTGGGTCGTGAAGCTCTTTTTTGTACAGTTCTTCTGTGTATTCTTGCCACCTCTTCTTAATATCTTCTGCTTCTGTTAGGTCCATACCATTTCTGTCCTTTATTGAGCCCATCTTTGCATGAAATGTTCCCTTGGTATCTCGAATTTTCTTGAAGAGATCTCTAGTCTTTCTCATTCTGTTGTTTTCCTCTATTTCTTTCACTGATCACTGAGGAAGGCTTTCTTATCTCTCCTTCCTATTCTTTGGAACTCTGCATTCGGATGCTTATATATTTCCTTTTCTCCTTTGCTTTTCACTTCTCTTCTTTTCACAGCTATTTGTAAGGCCTCCTCAGACAGTCATTTTGCTTTTTTGCATTTCTTTTCCATGGGGATGTTCTTGATCCTTGTCTCCTGTACAATGTCACAAACCTCTTTCCATAGTTCATCAGGCACTCTATCTATCAGATCTAGTGCCTTAAATCTACTTCTCACTTCCACTGTATAATCATAAGGGATTTGATTTAGGTCATACCTGAATGTTCTAGTGGTTTTCCCCACTTTCTTCAATTTAAGTTTGAATTTGGCAATAAGGAGTTCATGATCTGAGCCACAGTCAGCTCCTGGTCTTTTCTTTTGCTGACTGTATAGAGCTTCTCCATCTTTGGCTGCAAAGAATATAATCAATCTGATTTCGGTGTTAATCATTTAGTGATGTCCATGTGTAGAGTCTTCTCTTGTGTTGTTGGAAGAGGGTGTTTGCTATTACCAATGTGTTCTCTTGGCAAAACTCTATTAATCTTTGCCCTGCTTCATTCCATACTCCAAGGCCAAATTTTCCCATTACTTCAGGTGTTTCTTGACTTCTACTTTTGCATTCCAGTCCCCTATAATGAAAAGGGGACTGACTTAAGCAATACGTGAACCGTGAACTTCCAGATGTTCAAGCTGGTTTTAGAAAAGGCAGAAGAACCAGAGATCAAATTGCCAACATCCACTGGATCATCAAAAAAGCAAGAGAGTTCCAGAAAAACATCTATTTCTGCTTTATTGACTATGCCAAAGCCTTTGACTGTGTGGATCACAATAAATTGTGGAAAATTCTGAAGGAGATGGGAATACCAGACCACCTGACCTGTCTCTTGAGAAATCTGTATGCAGGTCAGGAAGCAACAGTTAGAACTGGACATGGAATAACAGACTGGTTCCAAATAGGAAAAGGAGTACGTCAAGGCTGTATGTTGTCACCCTGCTTGTTTAACTTCTATGCAAAGTACATCATGAGAAATGCTGGGCTGGAAGAAGCACAAGCTAGAATTAAGATTGCCAGGAGAAATATCAATAACCTCAGATATTCAGATGACACCACCCTTATGGCAGAAAGTGAAGAGGAACTAAAAAGCCTCTTGATGAAAGTGAAAGAGGAGAGTGAAAAAGTTGGCTTAAAGCTCAACATTCAGAAAACGAAGATTATGGCATCCGGTCCCATCACTTCATGGCAAATAGATGGGGAAACAGTGGAAACAGTGTCAGACTTTATTTTGGGAGGCTCCCAAATCACTGCAGATGGTGACTGCAGCCATGAAATTAAAAGACGCTTACTCCTTGGAAGGAAAGTTATGACCAACCTAGATAGCATATTGAAAAGCAGAGACATTACTTTGTCAACAAAGGTCCATCTAGTCATGGCTATTGTTTTTCCAGTGGTCATGTATGGGTGTGAGAGTTGGACTGTGAAGAAAGCTGAGCACCGAAAAATTGATGCTTTTGAACTGTGGTGTTGGAGAAGACTCCTGAGCGTCCCTTGGACTGAAAGGAGATCCAACCAGTCAATTCTGAAGATCAGCCCTGGGATTTCATTGGAAGGAATGATGCTAAGGCTGAAACTCCAGTACTTTGGCCACCTCATGCGAAGAGTTGACTCACTGGAAAAGTCTCTGATGCTGGGAGGGATTGGGGGCAAGAGGAGAAGGGGACAACAGAGGATGAGATGGTTGGACAGTATCACTGACTCGATGGATGTGAGTCTGAGTGAACTCTAGGAGTTGGTGATGGACAGGGAGGTCTGGCGTGCTGCAATTCATGGGGTCGCAAAGAGTTGGACACGATTGAGTGACTGAACTGAACTGATAATGAAAACGACATCTTTTTTGGGTGTTAGTTCCAAAAGGTCTTGTAGGTCTTCATAGAACCGTTCAACTTCAGCTTCTTCAGCATTACTGGTTGGGGCATAGGCTTGGATTTCAGTGATATTGAATGGTTTGCCTTTGAAACGAAAAAGATCATTCTGTCATTTTTGAGATTGCATCCAAGTACTGCATTTTGGACTCTCTTGTTGACCATGATGGCTACTCCATTTCTTCTAAGGGATTCCTGCCCACAGTAGTAGATATAATGGTCATATGAGTTAAATTCACCCATTCCAGTCCATTTTAGTTTGCTGATTCCTAGAATGTCAACGTTCACTCTTGCCATCTCCTGTTTGACCGCTTCCAATTTGCCTTGATTCATGGACCTAGCATTCCAGGTTCCTATGCAATATTGCTCTTTACAACATCGGACCTTGCTTCTATCACCAGTCACATCCACAACTGGGTATTGTTTTTGCTTTGGTTCCATCCCTTCATTCTTTCTGGAGTTTCTCCACTGATCTCCAGCAGCATATTTTGGGCACCTACCGATCCGGGGAGTTCCCCTTTCAGTATCCTCATTTTGCCTTTTCATACTGTTCTGTTCATGGGGTTCTCAAGGCAAGAAAACTGAAGTGGTTTGCCATTCCCTTCTCCAGTGGACCACATTCTGTCAGACCTCTCCACCATGACCCGCCCATCTTGGATGGCCCGACACGGCATGGCTTAGGTTCATTGAATTAGACAAGGCTGTGGTCTGTGTGATCAGATTGGCTAGTTTTGTGTGATTATGGTTTCAGTGTGTCTACCCTTTGATGCCTCTCACAACACCTACCGTCTTACTTGGGTTTCTCTTACCTTGGACGTGGGGTATCTCTTCACGGCTGCTCCAGCAAAGCACAGCCGCTGCTCCTTACCTTGGACAAGGGGTATCTTCTCATGGCCACCCCTCCTGACCTTGAACGTGGAGTAGCTCTTCTCGGCCCTCCTTTGCCTGCACAGCCACCACTCCTTGGACACGGGGTAGCTCCTCCTGGCTGCTGCCCTGACCTCGGATGTGGGGTAGCTCCTCTCGGCTGCTCCTGTGCTAACACAGCCTGGCACTCTCGGTTGCAGCCCCTGACCTTGGGTGAGGGGTGGCTCCTCTCAGCCATGCTTCTGCGCAGTCTGTCTCAGCCGGCGTGCTTCTGCGCGGTCCGTCTCAGCCAGCTCGCCTTAATTTTTAATAGAGCACACACACACACATACATACATATATTTGGCCACACTGCACAACATGTGGGACCTTATTTTCCAACCAGGGATTGAAACTGTGCCCCCTAAATTGGAAGCAAAGAGTCTTAACCACTGGACCACCACAGAAACCCCTGTTCTTGACTCTATGATAACTTATCTTCTTAGAATTTCTATATGATCCTCTAGGCTATAATCCTCAAGCCTTTGAAAAGCATTAATGAAGCAAAACAGATTGCTCTATCATAATGTATGTCTTGCACATGTTACTGGAAAAAAAATATTTTTTTGCTTGTTAGAGGAAACAATGACTAGCTGAACATAGGCATCCATCCTAAAAATCCCAGGCATATGTCTTCCTCTTCTGAATACTTTCTATAAAAGTGAATTTACTGATTTAGTCTTGAGAAATGTATTTTGTGTTTTGACAACTATAACTCTGCAGAAATTTTTGCAATTTGCCTTTCTTCAAACTCCACCCTTCATTTCTTTCTAACATGGAATCAGTCCGTTTTTTTCCTTCCTTAAGCCTTGGGCTGAAACATTGACTGTCTTGGGTCTTGAACTTGCTGTCATTCAGACTAGAACTACACTATTGGCTCAATAACCTCAGATACACAGATGATACCACTCTAATGGCAGAAAGCAGAGAGGAACAGCCTCTTGATGAGGGTGAAGGAGGAGAGTATAGAGCCAGCTTAAAACTAAATATTAAAAAAACTAATATCATGGCATCCAGTCCCATTACTTCATGGCACCTAGAAGGGGTAAAGGTGGAAACAGTGACAGATTTCCTCTTCTTGGGCTCTAAAATCACTGCAGATGGTGACCACAGCCATGAAATCAGAAGACAACTGCTTCTCGGCAAGAAAGCTATGACAAGCCTAGACAGTGTGTTGAGAAGCAGAGACATTACTCTGCCAACAAAGGTCCATATAGTCAAGGCTATGGTTTTCCCAGTGGTTGCATACAGTTGTGAGAGCTGGACCATAAAGAAGGCAGAACACCAAAGAACTGATGCCTTTGGACTGTGGTGCTGGAGAAGACTCCTGAGAGTCCCTTGGCCAGCAAGGAGATCAAACCAGTCAATCTTAAGGGAAATCAACCCTGAATACTCATTGAAAGGACTGATGGTAAAGCTGAAGCTCCAGTTTTTTGCTTACCTGATGAAAACAGCCAACTCATTGGAAAAGATCTGATGCTGGGAAAGACTCAAGGGAGAAGGAGAAGAAGGCATCAGAGGATGAAATGACTAGATAGCATCACCGATGCAACGGACATAAACTTAGGCAAAGTTCAGGAGATGGTGAGGAACAGGGAGGCCTATCATGCTACAGTTCATGGGGTTGCAAAAGGTTGGGCAAAACTGGGTGACTGAACAATAACATTGGCTGTTTTGAAATGCAAAGTATGATCAATGAAAAGGTGTACTACACTTCAAAAGAACTATTTGAATTTTCTAAATTGTACAGGCAAAAATATGGGGAACAGGTGTAGCAGTGAATATTAGGGAGAAAGATAACTGGTGTAAAGAACATAAAGCTGAATCAGGCTACATTTGCTGACATCAACTCATTAAACAGAGACTGCATTTAACACAGCTTGGGCAGTTAGAAACGTCTCTAACATTTCGATTGGTTTACTGGCTGAAACAGGCCAAAATGCTGCCCACAAGAAGTGAGTTAGAAATGCTAGACTTGCTTTGGTTTAATGCAGAGGAAAGTATTTAAAGTCTTAGATTGGAACGTGACAGTACACTTAGCATGTAAGATCTATTCAACCAAACTGGGAGGATCAAGAGACAACCTTTCACTGCAACTATAAGGAATAAATTTGGCAAAGGAGCCCTGGCATCCTTGAAGAACCCCCGTAATCACCCTCCTCTGTAGTCAGATTTTACAGTGAGAACTACAGTCACTGTAACAAGAAAACTAAACGTGAGTAATTGGATCCCAGAGTAGCAAGGCCAATGGCAGCACTCAATGTCAAGGGTAAGGGGGCGTGTTTACCACTATGGATGGCCGAGTTAAAGTCGCGATCAGAATAGTCTGGTTTGCAAAGACCAGTTGTTGTTGTTCAGTCACTCAGTCATGTCTGACTGTTTGAGACCCCATGGACTGCAGCACGCCAGGCTTCCCTGTCCTTCACCATCTCCTGGAACTTGCTCAAACTCAGGTCTATTGAGAGCACAGATCCATGGCATTGGCTAATTGATTATTGTGTTTCTAGAAGTGAGATAGGAAGCGTACTAAATTCTTCCTTGTTCTGTGTAAGTTGAAAAGTTCTAAGGTCAAGTGAACAAATGGATAACTTGGGTGATAAAAATAGAGTCATGGCTCCTCAATTAATTCTCAGATTGGCCAGGTTACAAACCCAGGATCTCTTACATGAAATTGATGCCAAAAATGTATATTGGTAATTTCTCCTAGCCTTCCCCAAAGGGAAGGTTACTTTTTACAGAAGTAACTATACACTGGGAAAAAGAACATAGTCAGACCTTTCAGGGACTACTGGATAAAGTGGTTCTTATCTGACAGTAATTCCAAGGGATCCAAAACATCACTGTGGTCCACCAGTCAGAGTAGGAGTTTGTCGAGATCAGGCGATCAATGGTGCTTCAGCTAAGATCTCACAGTGGACTCAATGTGTTCCTGAACCTATTCTGCAGTTATTCCCCCAAGTTCAAAAAGGCATAATTAGAATAGAAATACTCAGCAGCTAGCAGAATCCATACACGCTTGCTTATCAATTGACTGAAAAAAGTATCATATTTTCTCTAAGCCTTCTCCAAGACACATATTTTCACTCCTTTTTATATTTCCTTAAATGAAATTATTTCTAGGGTCTTCATCATGTCTCACATTGTACTACATTTTTTTAATGCATGACTAATATTGAAATTGTATTTGTTAAAATCACATGAGAATTTTCTCACATGAACTGCCAATAAGCAAAGTTATTCTCAAAAGCACTAAAGCAGACCATTTGAGCCGAAATAATGAAATTTATATTTACTGATGTTAAATTTCATCTTCTTGTTTCTGAACCCACACTAAAAGCTATCAAGATGTTTTGAATCATAACTAATTCAATTGGCAAACATTTATTGAAGGCCTACTCTGAGTCAAGCCTGGTAATGAAGCTATAAAAATGAACAAGACACTGTATTTGACCTCTAGTTGCTCTGTCTAGGAAAGGACATAAAAAGGTAAATAATATAAATAAGCAATGGTATAAGTACTCTGGGAGTGCCATGTTTTAAAAAATGAGTAGTTGCTAGGAGAAAGATGGAAAATGCAATCAACATTGAACACAAGCTTGAGCTGTAGCTGCAGAGAAGGACAAATTGCTGAGCACAAAAGATAGGAGACTAAAAAAAAGTTGAGAGGCAGGACAGTGAAGAAAGTAGAGAAGGGCATAAAAAGGTCAGATTGGTAGTCAGTGGAAGAGCTTGAAGTCTCTTGAATCCAGGATTTCCAAAACATGCCAACAGTCCCTTAAGTATTATAATAAACTCTAAAAATAGTTTAAATAAGTCTTAGATAAATAAGTAAATGTGTTAAAATACATATCATTTGGTGAATTGATCTTTCAACACAGAAGCTTTTGATAAATTGATGTGGAGTTGCAAGTTTGGAATATTGTATTTTTCAAAGATGGCTGAGGAACTATCTCCCATCTTCTATGTACACTTCTTCTACAAAGTGACCTTGTTCCCACTGAAGAGCAGAGTTTATTTTCCACCATTTTATGACTGCTTTTATCAGTATGATACAGCAACTACCATACTGTGAGAAGTCCAATTTACCCAGAGGGGCAACAGGTAGGTGCTCTGCTAAACATTTCCAGCAGAACTGCCAATCACAGGGACTGAGTCATTCAGTCCAGTCGGTCTTTCAGATTCCTTCAATCCAATTGCAAATCTGACCGAAACTGCATGAGCACGTCCAAGGATGAACTGCCAGCTAAGACCATCAACCTACAGGAACCTAAGCAATAATAGTATAATACAGTTTAAAGCCATTAAGCTGTCAGCTTGTAACCATCAATAGTTACCTAGAACGGAATGCTTAGGAAAGACAGAGAGGCTTCCTAGCTGATGACTACAGATATTTGAAGTAAAATGATATTAAATGAATCACAGAGTGGTTAGGTTAATAAGCCCTGATAATAGGGAAAGCCAATAACTCTGTTATCAAAGGTCAAATGTAACTTGGCTGTTCCTTTCTGTAGGAGTGAAATTTCCTGCTTAACAGACTATGTCATTAGCAATGCTATCAACCAAACAGAATTAAAAGAGGAATAATATGCTTGACCAAGAAATACAATGAATAATTTTTAATATGCTGAGTTTGAGCTGTTTATAATATATTCATATGTGATGATGAATACAGATTTTCTAATGTACAGTTTGAGCTTATGAAGGAGAAATGAGATGTATATAATAGAGCCATCACGATATGGAAAGATATTTATTGAAGCCATGGGAGGTAGTTATATTACTTAGAGAAATAATATAGAAAAGAAGTTCCAAAAGAAAGCTGTGAGATATACAAACAGTTAAAAGGTAAAGAGAAAATAAAGGTTTTTTTGACAAAATCCTGTTAAACACTATCATTTTCCATTTTCAAAGGGCAATTTATCCTATCATTGCTGCTGCTGCTGCTGCTAAGTCGCTTCAGTCGTGTCTGATTCTGTGCGACCCCATAGACGGCAGCCCACCAGGCTCCCCTGTTCCTGGGATTCTCCAGGCAAGAACACTGGAGTTGGTTGCCATTTCCTTCTCCAATGCATGAAAGTGAAGAGTGAAAGCGAAGTCGTGCCCGACTCTTCGCGACCCCATGGACTGCAGCCTACCAGGCTCCTCCCTCCATGGGAGTTTCCAGGCAAGAGTACTGGAGTGGGGTGCCATCGCCTTTTCCGCCTATCGTTGAAAATGGAAAAAAAGAAATAAACATTGTTCTTTTTTGCATAGCAGTATTATATAAGTTTTAGGATTTGGCCAGAGGGAGAACTGGTGATACTGTTATATATGACTGAATTCACACTAAATTTACAAGATGATGAAATCTTTTATCAACACAAAACTGTTAAGGACTTGAATTGAGTAAGCAATGTATATGTGATTGAGTCCATAAATTTTCCAGCAAATAATATCATATTGCAGACCAAAACAGAAATTATATAACCTATAAAACATTAGAAAATTAATTCCTTTCACATGATGTTTACAAAGCACTGACAGCTTTATCTTATCTTCATGACAACTTTAATCTCTGCACAAAACTCAGATCAATCTGTAAATTTAGACTGATGGAGGTTAAAAATATGTTGTATACATTTTAGTGAGAAAATTCTGGTGAACATGATTTCAGGAAAAGCAAAATATTTGTGCCAAGTATTAACACAAAGAAATACAAATAAAAGTATTTTTTGTAAATATATAGTTGGTCACAATATCACTTAATATATTAAGTATCATTTAATATATCATTTAGCATATTATATATCATTTCATATATTAAACTTATATAAATCAAAGAATAAATTAATATATATTTCTAAAAAGGAAGGGAAAATAGAGTGGTAATATGTATTTTAGCTATATTTTAAATAATGGAGCTATTAATTAACAGCAGAGGGGCAGTATGGTACATTCAATGATATTAGCAAATATTACTCCTCATCCTAAACTTCCCTTGAAAAAATATATTTTACCATTTTATTGATATTGGACTTGATCACATGACTTGCTTTGGTCATTGGAATATAGGCAGAAGTGACAGAGTACCAGTTTCAAGTCTAAGGTTTAAGCTATTTCTGCTCATCCTTTCCAACAATAACAAAAAATGGCCCCAGGTGGCCCTTTCCCTGCATTTTGGGAACGAAAAAGACATTTGGAGCAGTTTCCCTGGCTGATTCACATTTACAGCCAGAAGCACAGCACTCAGCACAATTGCACACAGCTGCAAATGTGAGAGGCAGCATCACTTTAAGCCAACGGTCCCTTAAGTATTACTATAAACTTTGAAAATAGTTTAATAGTTATGACAATATGATTAAGGTAATACCTGGCTGAAATTTCTTGCTCAGAAAAAGCTGAAATATTAATTCATATAAAAATGTTTTCTGATATTAAAATCTTTCAGAATCACATATTTAATTTGTAAGAAGTGGGAAATATAAAGATATATTGTATTTTTAATAAAGCTAGATCTTGAAATATTCAAAATTATAAATTTATATATTAATCAAAGAAAAAATTAATGTCTATGAAATGGAAGTCCCGGAAAATACAGTGGTAAATATATATTAAAGTAGTACTGATAAAATAAATAATGCATTGATTTGAGCTCTTAAAAATTAGAAAAAGTGCTATTTCTCTATGACCATGAAAGCATTTAACTTGACCTGAACTTTTGATTTCTGTATTTAATTGGTTATTATCTGATCAGAAAAGTCATAAAAAATCATTCAAGCCTCTCATAAATCAGGAACTGAAAAATATCACTAAAACAAATTAAAATGTCTCACATGAATAAATAACTCATCTTTCTCTAAATTTCTCTAAGCACGTCTTGACATTTGCCAGGAAAAAAGGAAACAGTGTCATTTACAATAAAAGTCTACACATATTTTTAAATAAAAACATAGATAATTTTTAAAATATCTCTTTTTATGAAAAATAAGAATGATGGTCTTATCTCAGTGCCTCAATGCAGAAAGAAATTTGACTATCATTCCACTATTAACACTTCTAATGTTTTATATTCAAAAATCAGTTTGAGAAAATTCATTATCATGGTAATTTGGGAATGATTGAAGTAATAAATTTTGGTGCTTTTTATTTTTAAAGATCTTTTAAAAATTATGTCCAATTTAAATAAAAGCAAACTCAGATTAGATTATAAACAAAGCAATATCAAAAAATCAAACCAGATTTAAAAATAAGATTGAAGCAGGAAATGTACAGATATAAAATACAAGATAGAAAACGGAAATGCTATAGTGAGATACATCTAGTTTTGAAAAGGAGAACTATTAATGAAAAAGAAAACTATTAGGCTACCATGAAGCAGTTTAGTTACAGTAGATGCAAATCAGATGATAAATAAATGCATGGGAATTACTAGCACTAAAAGGCATGTTCAGGAAAGGCTGAGACTGAATTAAGATAACTCTATGTTATTTGTGGCAAGGTGACTCTGAACATAGCATGAAAATAAACATTTTTCCATGAAATAAAAGTATTCATAATATTGTGGGAAGCTGTGTCTAACACATCAGTTCCAAGAGGGAAACTGGTGAAGTTGTCCAAAGCATTCTCCCTTTTTGTAGGGTAAGTAGAAACTAGAGTAGGTGATTTAAGAGTTATGATGAATCATATTATGGATCGTAGTAAAACTTATGATCCTTAAACTACAACACTTTTGAATGAGGGAACAGATTATAGCTTAGAGTCATAATAAAAATGTATATCAATTTGATATTTTAACAGTCCAAAATAGCTACTTGAAATAAAATAATATGTAAATTGTTATCCCAGTTTAGTAACAACCAATATATACACAAAACGTGTACAAAGGGAGAGAAAAAGAATATGCATTAGGACACAATGCAAATAATCATTATTTCCATAGAGTGAAGTGATATAATACAGAGTCACTTTCCTTGATGTGCTTCTCCATAGTTTGAATTTTTGGAAGCCTGTTCATGTTTTAGAATTTTAAAAATGTTTTTAAAGTCTTTCCTCAGAAGGATCTTTTTCAAGAAAACAGACTGAGTTACCTCTATTATGCTTCCCATTCTAGCACATTCCCTCCTTCATACTTACACATAATAGAGTGCATACAGAATTTAGCAAAACTACTAGACATATGATCAAAATACAAAAATCAATTGCATCTCTCAATACAAGCAAAAATCATCTAGCAGACAAAAATAAGACCTCATTTACAGTAAGATCAAATACTGATGGATAAGTCTGACAAACAATGTTTATAAGTTCTGTGAGAAAAAATCTAAACTGAAAAAAATCAAAGAAAGATATGCAGTCTTCATAGATGGGTATACTTAACATTATAAAGTTGTCAATTCTCCCCAGAATCATCTATCGCCACAATGCAATTTCAGTGTGAATCTCAAAGGGTATTTTTTGACTGGAACTGAAAAAAATGATTTTTAAATTACATGGACATGCAAAGACCAAAGATAGCTAAACATTTTTTAAGAAAAGCATAGAGGAGGAATTACCCTGCTAGGATTTGGGTGTTCTTTTAAAGTTATAGTAATAAAAACACTATATATACACTATATATTCAGACATAGGCAAATTGAACAATGCAATAAAGCAGACATAAGAATATATGGAAATGTCCCCAACCTAGATAGTATATTGAAAAGCAGAGACATTACTTTGCCAACAAAGGTCCATCTAGTCAAGGCTATGGTTTTTCCTGTGGTCATGTATGGATGTGAGAGTTGGACTGTGAAGAAGGCTGAGCACCGAAGAATTGATGCTTTTGAACTGTGCTGTTGGAGAAGACTCTTGAGAGTCCCTTGGACTGCAAAGAGATCCAACCAGTCCATTCTGAAGGAGATCAGCCCTGGGATTTCTTTGGAAGGAATGATGCTGACACTGAAACTCCAGTACTTTGGCCACCTCACTCGAAGAGTTGACTCACTGGAAAAGACTCTGATGATGGGAGGGATTGGGGGCAGGAGGAGAAGGGGACAAGAGAGGATGAGATGGCTGGATGGCATCACTGACTCAATGGACGTGAGTCTGAGTGAACTCCGGGAGTTGATGATGGACAGGGAGGCCTGGTGTGCTGTGATTCATGGGGTCACAAAGAGTCGGACATGACGGAGCAACTGAACTGACCGACTGACTGATATATAATGGGATAATCCACCACTTGGTGATGAAGGGTCTATTCTAAATGAGATTAAAAACTAATAAGGGAAAAAAATAAAATTGTGTCCATACCTTATATACTATATATATATTTTCCAGATGAACCAATTACTTATTCAGTTGGCCCTCTATACGCACCAATGCAGAACCCATAAATAAAGTGGACTGAGTATACTACTTCATTTTACATAAAAGACGAGTATCCTTGGATTTTGGTATCCAAGGGGGTCATGGAACCAATTCTCTGCAGATACTGAGGAATGACTATGTCAGAAACAAAACTTTAAAACTATTAGTGAGAAATATCTCTCTGGCTTTGTGGTAGGGAGATATTTCTTAAACATAGCAGAAAGGAGTATTCACGCTAAAAGAAATGATATATAAATTTATTTTAAATTAAGAATTATTAAAGACTTAAAAACTAAGAAAAGGGATAAGATATTTACAATGAATGCAAAAAAATAGCATTAATAATATATTAAAAGTAAAAAAAATATTTGTTAAGACATCTAGTTAAAGACATGAACAGTCATTCTAAAGAAAAGGAAAACTCACATATTGATAAATATATGTATATACTGTCATCTTCATAGTGAACAGGGAAATGGAACAAAGAAAAACCATTTTCATCATTGACTGTCAAAAACTAAGATAACATTACAGGAGCTGAAGATAGTATTTCTTTTTTTTTCTTCTTTTTTTAATTCATTTATTTTAATTGGAGGCTAATTACTTTACAATATTGTAGTGGTTTTTGCCATACATTCAGATGAATCATCCATGGGTGTACATGTGTTCCCCATCCTGAACCCGCCTCCCACCTTCCTCCCGATCCCATCCCTCAGGGTCATCCCAGTGCACCAGCCCTGAGCACCCTGTCTCATGCATCAAACTTGGACTAGCGATCTATTTCACATATGATAACATACATGATTCAATGCTATTCTCTCAAATCATCCCACCTTCGCCTTCTCCCACAGAGTCCAAAAGTCTGTTCTTTACATCTGTGTCTCTTTTGCTATCTCACATATAGGGTTATCATTACCATCTTTCTAAATTCCATATATATGTATTAATATATTGTATTAGTGTTTTGCTTTCTGACTTACTTCACTCTGTATACTAGGCCCCAGTTTCACCCACCTCATTAGTACTGATTCAAATGTGTTCTTTTTAATAGTTGAGTAATATTCCATTGTGTACATGTACCACTGCTTTCTTATCCATTCACCTGCCAAAGGACATCTAGGTTGCTTCCATGTAAACAGTGCTGCAATGAACACTAGGGTACATGTGTCTCTTTCAATTCTGGTTTCCTCGGTGTGTATGCCCAGCAGTGGGATTGCTGGGTCATATAGCAGTTCTATTTCCAGTTTTTTAAGGCATCTCCACATTGTTCTCCATAGTGGCTGTACTAGTTTGCATTTCCACCAACAACTAAAGAGGGTTCCCTTTTCTCTACACCCTCTTCAGCATTTATTGTTTGTAGACTTTTTGATAGTGGCCATTCTGACCAGCGTGAGATGGTGCCTCATTGTGGGTTTAATTTGCATTTCTCTGGTAATGAGTGATGTTGAGCATCTTTTCATGTGTTAACCATGAAGATAGTATTTCTTATATGTTGCTGGCAGAAGTATAAATTAGACTAGTACTCCAGCAAGTCAACTCTTAGATATGTCAATGAGAAACTCTTACCAGGAAAATACATCAGGAGACATACATAAGAATGTTCATAGCATCACTATTTATAATAAAAATCCTAGAAACATTTCCAAAACAACACATAAGAATGAATAAATTATGCTTCAGTCACCAGTGGAATATTATATGAGGCAAATATGAATTCCTCTTGTATGCAAAACGTGGAATAAAAATAACGCTAGAAGATGTAGTCTGACAACTCTTTTGTGCCTTCTTTTCTTAATACACTTTGTAGAGCAATTTTAAATTTAGAGAAAAATTGAGCAGACAGTACAGAGTTCCAACTTACTCCCTCACTCTCATGTAGTTTTCTCTGTTATTAACATCATGCATTAGGGGGATGTATTTGTTACAATCAATGAATCAATATAGATGCATTGTTATTAAAGTCCAAACTACATTAAAGTGTATTCTTTGTGTTGTATAGCTCTGTGGGTCTTAAAAAAATGCCATAATGTTAATCATATCAGCAAAGTCCTTCTGCTGTGTTAAGTAACATATCCAGAAGTTCTGAGAATTAGGACATGCATCTGTTTGGAGGCCATTATTCTGACTACCATATACACTCACAGAAGATAAAATTATTAAACTCACAAAGAAATAAACAAACATGAATAAGACTTACCAAAGACCACAGAGTATGGAATAAGGCTCACAATTACTGCAGATAATGGAATTATGAGAAAAATAACATGAAATAGTATGATTAATATGCTTAAATAAATAAAAAGAAGGGGCTTCCCTGGTGGTCTTAGTGGTTAAGGCTCCACCTTGCAATGCAGAGAATACCAGTTTGACCCCTGGTCCGGGAAGATTCCACATGCTGCAGGGCAGCTAAGCCTGTGTGCCTCAAGTACTGAGCCCATATGCAGCAACTACTGAAGCCCATGCACCCGAAAGACCATGCTCCACAAGAGAAGACACTTCAGTGAGAAGCCTGCACATTGCATCTAGAGAGTAGCCCCCACCCTCCACAATGAGAGAAAGCCTACGCACAGCAACGAGGATCCAGCAAGGCCAAAAATAAAATAAATAAGAAATAAAAGAAGCAGTTGAAAAGACAAAAGAATAAAAGATTATCAGTATAAGGGATATTTAGAAAATAGCCAGATATATATACACCTAGAAATTATATATATATCATTTATAATAGAAACTCAAAGTTTGTATTAACTAGATTGGTTATATGTGGAGCAAAAACTAGTAAACTGAAATTCAAATCAGATGAATTTACCAAGAGACAAAGATGAAAAATTTGAACACAGGTTAGAAGATATGGATGATCAAGCAAGACTGTTAAACATATGTTTCAGTGGAGGACCAGAAGAAGATGAGAGACAGAATGAGAGAAAATACTTTGTAGAAAGAAAATGATCAAGAGTTGTCCAGAACATATATAATAAATCCTTTCTGAGTTTTTAGGAAACTATCTCAAGCCTCCCTCCAAAAGAAAAAAAGGAAAAATACACATAATATTTTGAAATAAAAAAGTTTTTAAAAAATGAGAAATAAGACATTATCTACAAAGTAGTGACAACTACTTTGTGTGTGGACCACTGAATTACAACAAATATGGGAAAACAGGGCAGCGATTTTCAATTAAACATAACCCTAACACACAACAAAATAAACAACCATGAGTAAGAGTCAAAGCTACATAATTAGGACTTCTCTGATGGTCCAGTGGTTAAGACTTAGCCTTCCAATGCAGGGAATGCAGATTCCATCCCTGGTTAGGGAGCTAAGATCCTACATGCCATGTGGCCAGAAAAACAAAACATAAAACAGAAGCAATAATGTAACAAATTCAATAAAGACTTCCCCAAAAAAGCCACATAATTGTAGATCCACATGAAAAAACAAGTTATTCTCATGCCACACACTAAAACTGATTCATAGTTATTGTAAACATGTGTGAAAGGCAAAATAATAAAGCTTTTAGAAGGTAATATAGCAGAATAAATATTATAATTTGGGGGTATTAAAATATTTTAAATAATATTATAAAGGCTTTAATCATAAAATAAACAGTTCATAATTAAAATCTAAATTTTTATTCATCAAATGACATCATTTACAGAATTAAAAAACACAGTGAAAAAATATATGTAACAAATAAAACTAAAAAGCCTCACATTTAGAATATGTCTTAAAACCATATACATCTAAAATTAAGAAAAGAAAGTGAATCCCCCCCAAAAAGCATAAAAAATGTGCTTACCTTATTGACATTCAGAGAAATCCGATGTAAAACCACAAGCATTTAATATTTAACTTGATTCATTTTTTTAAATATTAAAATTTGATAATACTAAGTGTTGAAGAGGATATGGATAAATGAGACTTGATCCTCTGCTGATACAGTTATAAATTAATACTTTCATTTAGGAAAACAATTGGTATTTCCTTTTAAAGTAGGAGATGTACACAGCCTACATCCAACAATTCTCTATTATTATAAAAACTCTTACATATATGTGTCAGTACACAAGTTTACTCAGAGCATTGTGCATAGTTTCTTCATTTTTTAGAGCAAAAAAAAGGGAAGAGGACAGATCAAATCTCAGTCAATATAAAGGATAAATAAATTGTGGTGTAGTAATAGAATGACTGTTCAGCAAGAAAAATGAATAAAATACAGAGTCAAAGAATGTTTGAACTACCACACAATTGCACTCATTTCACATGCTAGGAAAGTAATGCTCAAAATTCTCCAAGCCAGGCTTCAACAGCACATGACCGAGAACTTCCAAATGTTCGAGCTGGATTTAGAAAAGGCAGAGGAACCAGAGATTAAAATGCCAACACCTGCTGGGTCATAGAAAAAGCAAAGGAATTCCAGAAAAACATCTACTTATGCTTCACTAAAGCCTTTCACAGTGTGGATCACAAAACTGCAAAATGAAGCACAAGTCAATCAAGATTGCCAGGAGAAATAATAACCTCAGATATCCAGATGACACCACCCTTATGGGAGAAAGTGAAGAGGAACTAAAGACCCTCTTAATGCAGATGAAAGAGGAGAGTGAAAAAGATAGCTTAAAATGCAACATTCAGAAAACTAGGATGATGGCACCTTGTCCCATCACTTCATGGCAAACAGATGGTGAAACAATGGAAACAATGACATACTTTATTTTCTTGGGCTCCAAAATCACTGCAGATGGTCACTGCAGCCATGAAATAAAAAGACACTTGCTTCCTGGAAGAAAAACTTTGATAAACCTAGACAGTGTATTAAGAAGCAGAGACATCACTTTACTGCCAAAGATCCATATAATCAAAGTTATGGTTTTTCCAGTAGTCACGTATGGATGTGAAAGTTGGACCATAAAGAAGGTTAAGTGCTTAAGAATTGATGCTTTTGAAATGTGGTGATGGAGAAGACTCTTGAGAGTCCCTTGGACTGCAAGGAGATCAAACCAGTCAATCCTAAATGAAATTGATCCTGAATATTCATTGGAGGGACTGATGCCGAAGCTGAAGCTCCAATACTTCGGCCACCTGATGTGAAGAGTCAACTCACTGAAAAAGACCCTTTTGTGGGAAAGATTGCAGGCAGAGGAGAAGGGGATGACAGAAGACAAGATGATTGGATGGCATCACCAACTCAACAAACATGAGTTTGAGCAAGCTCCAAGGAGATGGTGAAGGACAAGGAAGCCTGGCAAGTTGCAGTCCATAGGGTTGCAAAGAGTCAGACATGACTGAGTGACTGAACATCAACATTGAGTTAAAAGAGCAAGTTACAGAGGAATATACACAGTGTGAATTGGATATTTATAGTTCAAAGATGTAAAACTAAACCATGAAATGCGAACTGCAGTTTCAGACCATGAATTTTAAATCATTATAACTAGGTTCAAACACATATTTATTAATCAAAATAGGAACGATTCAGATCAGATCAGATCAGATCAGTTACTCAGTCGTGTCCGACTCTTTGCGACCCCATGAATTGCAGCACGCCAGGCCTCCCTGTCCATCACCAACTCCCGGAGTTCACCCAGACTCAGGTCCATCGAGTCAGTGATGTCATCCAGCCATCTCATCCTCTGTCGTCCCCTTCTCCTCCTGCCCCAATCCCTCCCAGCATCACAGTCTTTTCCAATGAGTCAACTATTCGCATGAGGTGGCCAAACTACTGGAGTTTCAGCTTTAGTATCATTCCTTTCAAAGAAATCCCAGGGCTGATCTCCTTCAGAATGGACTGGTTGGATCTCCTTGCAGTCCAAGGGACTCTCAAGAGTCTTCTCCAACACCACAGTTCAAAAGCATCAATTCTTCTGTGCTCAGCCTTCTTTACAGTCCAACTCTCACATCCATACATGACCACAGGAAAAATCATAGCCTTGACTAGACAAACCTTTGTTGGCAAAGTAATGTCTTTGCTTTTGAATACGCTATCTAGGTTGGTCATAACTTTCCTTCCAAGGAGTAAGC